>NC_056731.1:1696059136-1696255233 GCF_019279795.1 Protopterus annectens
AGTCCAGATCCAATAAAGGATTAAGTCCATCTTTCAAAAGAGTAGTCCACATTTCTTTTCTTCTAGGTATCCTCGGTTCTGGCACATAGTCAAGTTCCACATTGACAGTAGACATGTCGTGCGTTGTGGTAGAAATATGCGAAAAAACACTGTATAAAAATAAAATCCACCACAACTAAAAGGCCGTAGTTAGAAAAAAACTGAATAATGATAAAACATAAACTGCGGACTCTGCACGACTTATATTAAAACAAAGAATTTATTGGTGGTAAGCGCTTTCGCGTACTCCTGTACGCTTCATCAGACCATAAAACAATGCTGTAAAACAAGCTATTATATACTCAGACTTTTCCTATAATTAATTAATTAAGTTAACCAATTTGAATCAATTATTTAAATAAGACTAATTAAACTTTAAAAACCTTAGTTAAGGCAGTTCACTTAGAACATTGCATAAACTTGATTCAGAAAAATTCATTGTTGCAAAGTTGCTTAAACATCAAAATAATTACTGGTTATAGGCTATGTAAACTATCCTACTCTCCTCTAGCTTGGAAAAACATTAAAACATATAAATATAATAAATATGTATCAGTTTCTAAAAGCTTCCACTATAAATCATTTTGAATTTATAACAAAATGTAGAAACATATAAACATCTAAAAGTGTGAATACATGGACTAAGCATTGATATGAGTATATATATAAGTATAAATACTATAATAACCAATTCTTAAAAAACATGTAACAAAGGTTTAAATGTTTTCATAGAGCATTTAGAATCTAGTCTGCTCTGAAAATACCATATATACAATTGTTAAAAACCTTTCTAAAAAACATTCCTTATGCTTCAACATACTCTATCACTATAAAACTTTAAAGTTGTAAAACAACCGAGGAAACGAAGATATATGTGGACTAGCAGAAAATTTGTTTGAATAAAAGACGCTAAACAATTGTGCCTTTTCTGACAAATGCAAAACCAACCTTCAGACCTTACACTGGGTGGAATAAAACTAAAGTATGTGAGCTAAACTACATTATTTTAAATAAGAGTGTACTGTCTTTTTTTTTACCTCGTGGTATCTGTTTTACCATCGCTGGTAGCTCTATCCCTTTTGCCCCTACTTCTTGGTAGTTCTGGCTACCATTGTTGGCAGCCCTTTCTCTCTTTCTTCTTTTCTAGTGTGTGTATGTGTGTGTGTCTGTCTGTCTGTCTCTGTCTGTCTTCTGCCGTTGATTTCCTTTTTATCAATCAACATGGCAGGTAAGAGTAAAGGAATGACTGTCTTTAAGCAATGTCCTGATTGTTGTAGAAAAACTGCCCAGTCCTGATGGGCATTCATCTTGTGTTTACTGGTTGGCCTTGGCACATTTACAACATGATTGTGCCATTTGTTAAGCTTTTAGTCACCAGGCCATTGTAAAGAGAAAGAATAAACTTATTTTAAAAGGTCTAATTAAGACACCCTTTGAGGCCTTGTCCAGTCAGCCTATGACTTAAAAATCAGATACGTATTCACCGTCATCTTCCTCTTCCCCTAGGACTGAACATGGAAAGAAGAGGGAGTCTCTCAATGCCAGTGTTTCTTTCGACCCCAGCATACAAGAGCTCTAAATTTTTGGCTCTCACCCTCTCCACGGAGCTGTAGTTAATGCCAAATCTGCTGAACCAACTTCGTCAGCACTGACTGTAGTGCCCAGCCCTGCACCACAGCCCTCAGTGCTGACCACCATGGCTACAACTATTCATGTCATTTCCACTTCCTTGGTGCCAGTCACTTCTACAGTGATGACCGTAATTTCAGAACCGGTTCCTTCCATGGTGCCGTTGGCAACGTTGGAACCAGGAAATCTGTCAAGGTGCTTAACCCCCTGCGAACTGCATCTAGCCCTGAAAGCCCAGCATCTCTAGAAGGACACCACCCTACTGAATCTCTTTAACAGGAAATCTAAAACTGTCACATCTCTCTACAATTAAATCTATCAAGGTGCTAACCCCCTGCGAACTGCATCTATCCCTGAAAGGCCTGCATCACTAGAAGGACACCACCCTGCTGAGTCTCCTTAATGGGAAATCTAAAACTGTCACATCCCTCTACAATTAAATCTTTCAAGGTGCTTAACCCCCTGTGAACTGCATCTATCCCTGAAAGGCCTACATCGCTAGAAGGACACCACCCTGCACAATCTCCTTAACGGGAAATCTAAAACTGTCACATCCCTCTACAATTAAATATATCAAGGTTAATATCTCTACTAACTAAGGTGTAACAACAAAAAGCCCTGGGTCTACAGCACTCCGATGTGTCCCCTAAATTACCTATAAATCAGCCCACTCTCCCAGTAATTGGCTAGAAATTATCTGTTAGTCCTATACCTCATATGCTTAAGCTTTGTGTATGAAAACAAGTGATCTCTATATTCCATACCCATATCTAATGTAGGTAACTAGAGTTACACTTAAGAAACATAGTGGAAGTTTTGCAGAGAGAAATACATATGGTTCAACCATCTTTGTATTACATTCTATTTCACAGGTAGTAAAAACTGCTGTTTGTATTAGCACTGCTATGCTCGCCTTCGCTGTGCTCGGGCTCGCTCCATGCCCCACCAAATCACACTCACCCCCAATAGCACTAAATTTATAGATCTTAAAACCACACCCCACTTTTGAACCAATCAACACTTACCAAATCAGTAAGGGGCACTTCCTAACATTCCCTACCTTGCTTATCTTCTTATGATATCCAAGCCAATAGTCAATATCTATATAATAGCATTCATACTCACAGTGACACCTCTCAAATTAGTAATATTATATTCCCTGCTACCTGTGATGCTTATCCCATACCTGTTCACTGACTATGAATATCAGTGCTACCTGGGCTTCCATTACTCAAGAGGCCAATCCACCACTTCAGCAGTACCAAATACGTTAGTTCACTTAAATAAACCCCTCTCTCCTAACTCCAATTACAATACAGTCTTCCAACCCATTAGATCTAGATATATTAACCCCAAAACTAGAAGATTGTCTAAGTCTAATACATAAATTCCTAAAGCTTATTACTATTTATTTATTTTACATTTGTTAACCGTGGGTGTCTGTCTGGGCTAGAGGCCCTTTTTCAGCAGAGGCCTGGGGAGAAAAGCTCCACAGAGAAAGAAAAAATTACAAATACATTTAGGTGTTTAAACAGCATCACAATACATAGAAAGTTTAAACATATTTTACATTGGTATTAAGGCAGTACAAAGTTAGGGAGACAAAGAATATTCATTAGTTGTAATAATAGATAAGATTCCATAGTATAAATTTGTGGATTGAAACACAGTACATTACTTAGCATAATACAGTAGATTATTTTTACAGTACTAATTAAGACAGTTTTAGTACTAGATTATAAAGCAACCTCATGATGGATGGAGACATCCACCCTAACCCTGGTCCAACTGCACCTGTCAGCTCCTGCTTGAATACTACCATTCCCACAAACTTGCACACTTTAAACAGACCTCCTAACTCTCTCTTCATCAGTCACCTTAATATTAGAAGCATAAATAATAAAGTCCACCAACTTCATGCTCTCTCAGATGTGTATTCCCCAGATATATTATGCCTTACCGAAACCTGGCTAAAATCTTCAACAACAGACAATGAGGTAATACCCCCAGGTTATAATATACTAAGATGTGACCGTACCACTAGGAAAGGGAGGTGGGGTAGCTGTTTTATACAAAAATACGCTACAAGTGACCACCGACTCCTCACAACCACCATGAGCTAATAATGCTGAGATCCTTATCACTAAGCTACAAATCAACAAAAGCAAATGTATGAATATCATCTGTATCTACATTCCCCAAGGAAATTATAAATACCCTAGAGGATATCCTATATTGGCTGTCATGTAACTACCCCCAAGAAACCATAATTCTTGGTGACTTCAACATTGACTGGAACAACTATTCCTCAGAACCCTCTAATACCCATGTAAACCTTTACGGGTTTACACAGATCATATCCTCCCCAAACAGGATCAGTAAACCCAAAAACAAGGAAACTGTTCTAGACTGGATACTCATTAATAATCATCCCCCTATGTACAGAGCAGGGACCCTGCCTGATGATATTAGTGACCACTATCTTACCCATCTAAATAGACACAAGGCTAGTATCCCCAGCCAACCCACTTATAAAACTATAAGGAACAACAAGAACCTTAACCCCACTAACTTCCAGACTAAACTCAAATTATGTAATTGGTCAGTCTTAAAACAACTACCACTTGAGAAAGCAGTAACATACTTTAACACCAAATTCGTAGCCATTCTTGATCACCATGCACCACCTCGTTCTATTCGAACAAAAGCAAAAGTTGCTCCATGGCTTTCAAAAGAAACCAGGCAAAAAAATCTTAATTAGAAACAAAGCATGGTCCACTTGGCATAACACAAAACCCCCTACAGATCAACTTAGATACAGACAGCTAAGGAATGAATAAAAAATATCCATTATGTTAGATAAAAAAAAAAAAAACTTCTACTGCGATCTACAACATAAACACCAAAACAAACCGCAAAAGTTTTGGGCAAGTATTAATAAACTTCTCCACCTAGGCCATTCCACCACTCCCACCCCGTCAGCTACTAACCAAAAACCTTCAGAGGAAATTGCCAATACCTTTAATTGCTTGAAACTATCCAATCCCTAGCTAACCAATCATCACCTGGCTGCCCATTTCCAACTGCTAGCATGCCCAGATCCCAACTCTCCTTTCACTTTCAAGCAGTCTCCACAACACTTATCAGAACCCTAATTAAGAAATTAAAACCAACCACCCTAGCTGCAGATCTACTTCCTGCAGAGTACCTACAAAAAGCTGCTGATGCCATAGCCTACCCCATCTCCATCCTGATTAATAGAACTATATTAGAAAGCTCCATTCCTTCTATCTGGAAGATATCCCATGTTATTCCACTCCATAAGGGGGGGCAGCTCCACTGAACTGTCAAATTACAATCCCATAGCTGTTCTGTCACCCCTGGCTAAACTTATGAAGAAATGTATCCTTAAACAACTACTGTGCTATCTAATTCAGAAAAATGTCTTGGCTAACTCGCAGCATGGCTTCAGACCATTCCACAGCACCTCCTCTGCCCTCCAGTCCTTCGCAAATGTCATAAACCAAAACCGAAACTATAGTATACTTTCTTCTGCCCTCTTTCTCAATCTCTCCAATGCCTTTGACGTGGTAAACCACCATCTGCTCATTCACACGCTGAAATCCTTTTCCCTAAACAGCCAGGCTATCCAATGGTTCCAGTCTTATCTTAGGGGTCGACAATAGGCTATCCTGTGGCATGGACAATTATCTACCCTACTACCTATCACCCTTAGTCCCCCAGGGCACCATATTAGGTCACCTTCTATTTTCTATCTTTATTAATGACTTCTACATTGTCATCCCAAATGCAACCTGCATTCAATATGCAGATTATTCCACTTTAATTTGCTCGGCCACCTCCCCCACTGATCTGCAGACTAAAACCCAAAATGCTTTCAGTACCATAGAAGATTGGCTCCTTAACCGACGACTCATATTAAACCCTAACAAAACAAAGCTGCTGCTGTTATCCCCCACTCGCAGGTCTTCCTTACCAGCCTTTACTATAAAATCTAACAATGCCTCCCGTATTTCCCCAGATCCCTCTACTAAACTCCTAGGCGTAATAGTAGACAATAACCATAAGTTTGACATGCACATTAATAACACTATTAAAATAGTTAATAAAAAACTTGGCTCTCTATATAAAATCAAACACTTCCTTACACCACTAGCCAGGACTGTTATTGACCACACACGTCTTCTCTCCACCCTCCTCTGTGCCTCCCCTTTATTCACAAACTTGAGTAAAAATTACCTTAATAAACTCTCAAGCTGCTGTAATCATATTACTAGATTTGCCACTGGAGCAGCATACAGAACACACCACTGTCTTAACCTAAATCATCTAGGATGGCTTGAATTACCCAGCCTACTTCAATACAACCAACTAATAGCTGCATATAAGATTCTCTACCAGCCCGAAAACACGCCTGTACTTAAAAACCTTATCACCCCTTATAGTAACCCCAGGACTCTTCGTTCATCTAATAGGCTACTGGTACAAACATTCAAAACCAGAAGCCTAGCTGGTGATTCTCTGCTGTCTAAACCTGGAACTCACTTCCTGCTGAACTTATGTCGGCACCCTCTATAACCCTTTTCAAAAGCAATCTTAAACAATACTTTAAGACATGTTGGCTATGCCCCTGTTCTAGACCTAACTAAACCCTAACCTAAGACCAAGTGCTTCCCTATAATCTTGTGCTTTTTACTCCACTTAGAATGTGTGTCTAATATTCGACTATAAATTGATTGTTCACAATATGAGTGATTATATATCATTTTGCTTTTAATATGTATGGTAATACTGCATGAATTTGTTAATTTGTGTTGAACATGTGCAATTGTAATGTTACTGTATGTATGTTTGGAGGTTATCTTCCTGGGCCTCCACTGAAAATGGACATGCATCCAGTCGGACTATCCCAGTCAACAGATGTAAAATAAAATAAATAAATAAATAAATAAATAAATTATTTTCAGTTCCCAGAACTAAATATTCCCCCTCAATAGATCTTTTTGTTGGACATCTTCCAAGCTCCTTTTTAGAGAGGCCAGAATCCCCTTCAGCTTTTTCTGTCCATTCCTCTAGGAGTTTGACAAGTAGACATCGAGAGGTTGGTGGATTAGCTCCTCGTGGCTAGGGGTCTTTCAGCTTCTTCCCAGGTATCACTTCCTTCTGGAGATGGAACCTTCTCTCCAAGGTCTCCACTGGATGTTCCTCCTCTCACCTCCACTGAGGTAATAGAGATCACAACTCCAATTTCCCAGGTTCCAGCTATTTTGGTGCCAACAGCTCTTATGCCTTCAACTCCAGTGTCTACCCTGAGTTTTTTGGCTTCCTCAGAACTGATGGACTCCTGGGGGTCATAGCTCTGCTGTCTTGTTCATGGGCTTTTCCTTGGCCTTGACCTTGATGGAACTCTCCTCGGAGCGGGGTGGGACCTTGATTCTGAGGTAGTCCTTCCCTGTTCTGGGCTCCCATTCCTCTTTGGGGGGGGGGGGGCTTCCTTCCAGGTCAAGGAGAGGGTCTTGTCCTCTGTAGGTTCTCAGCCAGTTCCTTCCCATTTGGAGCATTTTCCCAGGATTCCAACTTGCACAGAGCATCCACCATCTCCAGACCCGGACAGTGAGCAGGTGAAGAGGTCGTGTAAGAGAAAACACCTTGATTCCCCGGAAGGATCTGTCGTGGAGGACATGGACTTTGATGACTGTCAGGGTCCCCCATGGTCAATCCCAGAAGACATCTCCTTTGGAAACATTCTTGAAATATTAAAGCAAAGGGATGGCTGGAAACCCCAAGACCCATCATCAGAATAGTCTGTGTACCTGCAAGCTTTGGGTGCTCACCCATGTACCTCTAGGGTGACCTGCCTGCTGCTGATATTAAGTTGATCATACAGCAGGCATGGAAGGCCACTGATTCCATAGAGCCAACCTCAGGAGACCAGATAAAATCCTATCAGCACCAGAGGGTCATCAGTATTGGGCCAAGGGTTTAGTAGTAGATGTCGTGGTGGTTGCGGCAGCCACCAAGAAGGAACTAGCAGAAGAGAGTTCCACTGTTCATCCCCTTACCGAGAGTCCAGGGCAATGGATATGTTTGGGAAGAGAATCTACGCTTCTTCGACCTTTGCCTTATGGTCATTGAATTTAATGGCACACTTCACCAGACTTCAGAGAGATGTGATCAAGGACCTGTCAGATACCCTTGCAAGAGCTGTGCCTGAGGAGGTACAGGACAAAGCAGCCTCCCAGCTTACCATCTTGCAATCTATTTCTAACTCCAGGGATTCATTCTCAGGTAAACCCTACCAGTGCTCCTGAAGGGAGGCCCGATTGCTTGCCTGTGGAAGTAGTTAGGGGAAGACTATTCTTGCAGTCACTATTTTGGCAACAAATAACCACAGATACTTGGGTACTAAGGATCATTGCTAGGGGATAGTACATTCCCTTCATTCTTACTCCAAAAACAGGAAGAAGAATCCCTGATGTTCCACCCAATCAGAGGGAGCAGGCAGCACTGGAAATTCAAAAGTTATTTGAAAAAAAGTCATCCAAGAAGTCCGACCAGACAGGATCTGGATTCCACTCAAGGTTCTTTTTGGTGCCAAAAAAGACAAGGAATTGGAGACCAATTTTGAATCTCAGCCTTCTGATCAAGTTTGTTCAGTAAACAAAATTCCAGATGGTCACAGTTCAGCCTATTCTCCCCTTCTTAGGAAAAGATGATTGGATGTGCTCTGTAGACCTCCAGGACGTGTACTATCACATAAGAATGGACAAGCGCTCCATGAGCCCTCTGCTTCCAGCTGGGAGTCGGTCATTATCAGTTCAGAGCTCTGGCCTTCAGTCTCACCACAGTCTCTGGGTGTTCACCAAGTGTATGGCAGCAGTAGCAGCTTACCTGAGACTGCACGGATTCTGGGTGTTTCCATATTTAGATGACTGGCTCATTACTGCTTCCAACAGATATCTACTCGAACAAACAAGAGATTTTATTTTACACACTTGTACTCATCTAGGTATTATGGTGAATCATACCAAATTCCAACTAAGTCCAACTCAGCAACTGGAATTTATAGGGGCCTGCTTGAATGCAACCTCTTGCATAGCCTCCATTCCTCATCACAGATTGCAGAAAATAAGATCCCAGGTAGACATTATTCTCTCCAACGACAATGTACCTGCTGTATTAGTTCTACAGACTCTAGGATCCATGGCAGCAGCCATCACATTGGTTCCACTAGTGAGATTTCATATGAGGATTCTACAATGGCTCCTAGCCTCTCAGTGGTCCATCCTCACTCATCCCTTGATGCATCTCATCCAAATTACCAACTTTTGCAAGAAGGACTCATCCTGGTGGATGGAATCAGAGGAAATTCTTTTAGGCGGACCATTTGCTTCACCCCAACCCAAGGCCACAGTGACCATGGATGCCTCCCAGATTGGGTGGGGAGGCATTATCTGGGCAGAATAGTCAAAGGCACTTGGTCCCCAATAGAGGCCAATCTGCATATTAGTGCTCTGGAACTGAGGTCAGTGCTCTTAGCATTGTAAGTCTTCCAAGCTGCCCTCCCTCTAGGAACTATTTCAGTTCGATCAGACAACATGTCAGTAGTCTGATACATCAGCAAGCAGGGTGGAACCAAGTCTTACCTCCTGTGTCAAGAAGCTGTCAGCTTCCAGCCACTTTCTAATAGCAACGCACAGCCCGGGGAGCTCGAACGTGGTAGCAGACGAACTGTGCAGATGCATCCTCCTGCCTCAGAAGTGGTCTCAATCCCAGAGTGGCTTCCCATAAGTCTTCCCCTAGGAAGCTCTACCACACTAAATGGAAAAGATTTTCTATTTGGGCATATGGTAATGGAATTGGTCCCTTTTTGCAGTAGAAAAAGTCTTACAGCTTTTGGGTGCACTTTTTGAACAGGGAGCTTCTTCTACTATCAAAGTTCAACTTGCTGCTCTTTCCAACTTCCATAATGGTGTTGAGGAGCATTCCTTAATTTCACATATGCTGTGTAAGTTTTTTTCTGAAAGGAACCTTAAGATTAAAACCTCCTTATAGAGACCCTTTTGTCCCCTGGGATCTCACTGTGGTTCTGCAGTCCTTGGTCCATTCCCCTTTTTTAGCCAGCAGATACTTCTGACTTGAAATTTCTTATATGGAAGACCATTTTGTTGGTAGTCGTTACATCTGCCAGATGAATTTCAGAGATTCATTCGTTATCTTCAAAACCTCCATATTTAATTTTTCATAAAGACAGGGTGTCACTAAGAACCACCCATCCTTTCTTCCAAAAGTAGTATCCAAAACTAACATTAATCAATCTATTGACTTACCAGTGTTGTTCCCTAATTTCTCTCACGAGAGAATATTGCTTGCACTTACTAGATGTTCACAGACAGTTGCATTTTTATCTCAGGAGAACTAAAGACTTTTGGAAGTCAGACCAGTTATTTGTTTCCTTTTCAGGTCGATCCATTGGTAAACCAGTTTCAAAAGTCACTTTATCTAAATGGCTAAGAGAATGTAATAAGAAAAACTTCCAATTACCACCCCCCAGTCAAAGCACATTCTACAAGGGCAATAGCCATGTCTGTTGTTTTTCACTCTAAGGCTTCCATGGATGAAATATGTGCAGCAGCAACCTGGGCTACTCCACATACCTTTATCACTCATTACAAATTGGATCTGGTCTCTAGGGGAAGAGCGTCTTTTGGCTGTATGGTGCTCGGGAATATCCTTCCATAAGGCCTCCCAAGATACAGGGTAGCTGGGGACTCTGTCCCATATGTTAAGGATAAATGAAGATTTACAACATCAGATGTAGAAGTTATGTTCTTATCATAACGTTGCATCTGTCTTGTTGATCTTCATTTATCCTTGACACCCCGCCCTCCTTTCCCATCCTTCACACTCCTTGGAGGAATGGACTCTAGTCCTAGCTATCTGTTATTTCATATATGACCTTGGACATAGACTCTTCAATTGATATAGGACTGTTTTTCCTGTCTGTCTTTATAGCCGCAAACTCGATCTGAGATAATCTTGACAGGGGCATTCTGAGTAGGGACTTAGCTCAATAGTTTTTTGGTTCTTGTGAGCTACTGTAACGGCTGAGCTGGTTCCGAGAGATGGAACCAAGCCCCATACATCAGGGATAAATGAAGATTGACATCACAGATGGAACGTAATGGTAAGAACTTAACTTCTTTTTGTACATACACACATGCACAAACATGTATATATTTTTCTTTTCTTCTTTTTGGGGGGGGGTGTCATGTCTGCTGATAAAACTCAAAGCATCCCATGTCAGATGCAGGAAAGATGGGGTGTACAGGGAACAGTGCTGAAAGTGATGTGAAGACAATTTTTTTTTGGAGGGTAAACTAAAGGAAAAGAAAATAAGCCTTATTTATAGAGCTGAAACTGACTTCAGAAATGATCAAAATAGTTGAAGTATAGACTAAGAAGTAAAGTATGTTCACTATATGCAGTAATAGTCTTATTTACCTTTAAATAGTTTTCTTAGAATCAAAGAATTATAGACTGGAATTTCATTTCAACTTGTGACTGGATAGCAAAGCCAGAATTTTCATTGCACCTTTATATGTGTTAGTACAAACCTAGTGAAGGGAAGTGCTTTTACATGGTAGCAAAAGATTATATGATTTAAAGTAGCGGTGGAAATGTTCCAAATGGGATGAGAATGAAGGGCAGACCAGCTGATACATAGACAAAATCTGGAAAGTCAATTAACAGAACTTTCCAATTTCAGTAACTTTTAAGTGCAAATGCAGAGACGTAGATGCACATTCATGACTTACCATACTCTGATGACAGCTTTGTGGTAACTCACTCACAATATTTTAAAAATTGTTTTAATATTGTATAACTTCTGACAGGAAATGTATATTTAATTTTATTTGCGGTAACAGACATTATTTAAGAATATGTATTTCCAGCAAATAGACCAGAACACAAAGAAATCATTTGATGTGCCAAAATCCACATCTCCTTTAATAAAGCAGCCCCACCACAGTTGATACTTCCCTAAAATGGCTTGAGAACTCAACTAGCTAGCACAGTCTCATTGTAACAGTTACTAAAGGAAAATGTGTGCTTTGAGATTTCATTTTGCAGTGTGAATTATTGGACAGAGTATACCCACCTACTTTTCAAAGATTTCTAGGATTTTGAAGCCTAATCTTCTGACAGAATATGGTAAAAAGAAAGAAGCTTTAATGCACTAAAAATTAGACCTAAATGAAATTAGAGAGTACTGTTGTAGACCAGTGTATTGTAACTTCTAAATCTATGGATTGCCAGAGCAAGACGTATTGATATTCTTAATTGTTTACAATAGCTTATTCAGCTTAAAATCATTTTTGTTTAATTGCAAAACAGAAAAACTCATTACTCCCTGTCCATTGGAGTCTCCAATATCACAGTTTGTTGTTATTACAGATGTCATTCCATATCACTGTTGTAGTATTCTTAACTGAAGGCATCTCCTGCCGAGGATAGCTCAATGTCCTGCGAGGATACCAAAAGGCTTAAGTACATACAGGTGTCATATGTCACATGTACATCTCCCTGCACAAGACATAGGGCATAAAGGTAATATATGGATGCACTCAGAACTTCTTTGCTGCCAGTCCAAACGCCATCACTGAACACCTTTCTTCATTCCTTGTTACTTAGCTGTTTTTTTTTTTTTCAGGTAAGCGCCCCATAGCAGTTTCTCCTTATCTTCTTTTTTCTTTAGTATTGGTTGGTTTCATGTCATCCAGAAAGGGAAAATGTCAGTCTAGGAAGCACATTCCCTATGAAGACTGTCACAACCAGTGTCTCTTTTGTTTGGATGCTTCCTATGACCATATACTCTGTTCTGTCTGCCAAGCTTTTGTCCCTAAAACCCTTCATAGTCATTTTTTCTCCTTGTCTATTTATTGAAAACCAACTTCTTAAAGGGAGAGTGTCAGTGTTGCAGCTTTCAGAACACTTTTTAAATTTTTTGTTACCAATTTATACTTTAACTAATGTACAGTGGGCCCGTGTCACTGAATCTGCACTCTTCTGCTGCTTTTTTGTGTAAATACTCTGTTTTTGCTTTCAGAGCGTCCCGCTCTTGGTCTGGCAGGTTAAGACCACCCACTGTGTGATGTCATTAACCACACTCCTTCTCTGCCCTCTCTTCCTTAATTTTGAACATGCTTGAACTTTCCCAAACTGTTTTCATTCCCTATGGAAAACAGAAGCAATATGGCTTTGGTTCCAATCTAGTCACATTCCAAAAATTGCAGAATTCAATTACTTTGCTTGTCTTTCTGCGGTGTTTGTACAAGTGTGTGTGTGTCTGTGTCTGCGTGTTGTGTGTGCGTGTATACAAATTATCATGGCTGTATTAAAAACGTATTTGTACATGATAAAAAAAAAAAAAAAAAAAAAGTTAAATTCAGTACTGACTGCAGAATTAGTACTGTAACGTTTTGTACAGATCGCTTCCTTCATAATTTATTAGAAATACCGGTACTGTCACAAACTGTCAGGGTACAATGGTGCTGCAAACTAGCTTTTCAAATTAATGCCGATACTGATTTTCCAGTCCCGAATGAAGCGCTAAAGCACCAACACGCCTTTTGATTTTCCTGCAGTAAACTGCATTTTACATTAGTTTTTCACAAAGCATTTATCTTGGTATAAGAAAATGTTTATCTTTACAGTTCACATAGCTACACCTCTAAAGAAAGACCCAAAATCAAGAACAGTTTTAAAAGCTCTTCTAATACACTTTATAAAGTTAGTGGAGTAGTAAATTTTACATAAGCATGCATATTCAGAACATTGTGTGCTACTGTTCACAAACTGGGAACCTCCCTAATTAAAATCACAGATTTTACAAAAGAAGGGCCAGTAACTTAGCAGTAACATCTGTATTGTAATATTCTGTATCACTTGGTTCTCTCATGGCTCTCAAGTCTTTATTTCAAAAATCATATGAAACCTGTTTGCAGAAAGACTCAAACACTGGAAACCATTTTAAATATGACTAATTCTCTTGGAACGTTGTGCCTGCTCTGAGCAAGAAGTGTGAAACTTAATTTATGGCATTGTTCATTGGCTGTAATTTTTAGTGATTTACCAGCAAATTAAACATTCTGCCAGGAGATGGACAAAATCAAGGTCCTTCTACAAAATTAGAGACGGTTGGGAAGTATGCTTACTGCTGAAGTGTGTTCCTTCAAATCACAACTTTTACTAGGGATGAAGTTTCAAAAATGCTACACAAAAAAGGACAATTGAAAGGTTTATTTATTGTTGTAGTTTGTTCTTTCCCTTAGAATGCTCTACTTTACTTCCACTCAGTTACATGTAGCTGGACTGATCAGTACATGTAAAGAAAGTTATTGGTCAGCATAAATGTACTTTTCTGTTGTATAGCTTGATGCTTAGAATTATATTATGGCTTGTCTCAGTTCCTTTGCTTAGTATGGTAAATTTCATGGTAATGGATGATAACTCTATCTGTCCATTCCATCGTATGATGGTGGAGCTAGAAGAAATACAATGCAACTGGATCTTTAATGGCAAAAAAGGCAAAACACAGATCTCTGCCATACCTCTCAACTGTACAGATTTTCACAGAATTTCTAGATTTTTGCCTCATATTTTTGGTTTGTTTTTCACAAGATTGTGGTTTTCTAGCAAATCACTGACAAATAATTGAAGACTGAAGTCAGAAAATAATGGCAGTTTGAGTTTCAGACTTCATCCCCCATTAGTTATGGCTTTGTGCAGACTTCTTGCTCTAAGAGATGTCTGATCGCTGCTCAAGATTCTGTAAGACTCTGAAGAAAATGCCAGTACTTTTAATTTTTTTCCTGGTAGCTTAGGGTTGTTAAGTCAGTGATCTCTTTATTTAGGAACATCTGGGGTCTTGCTAGTTGTTTGATATGCCTAGTGAAGTACCTCCTAACGGGAGTATTATGCTTAATAATTAGCCTGATCAATGCTGAATATACAGAAACCTTGACTTCTCCAGATCTGGATTATATTCTGTTGCAAAGCAGTAACACCAAGAAGGATTTTCTGACTACTATTGTTATGATGACTGGAAGATAGGGAATTATAGTCCCATGAGTCAAGGTCCCTAACATCTTTTTCTTTTGTAGTGGGGTGTTGTATAAGGAGATGAGCTGCATGGCAAAGAGGGAGGTGGCGAAGGCTAAGGATAAGGTGTATGAAGAGTTGTATAAAAGGTTGGACACTAAGGAGGGAGAAAAGGACCTGTACCGATTGGCTAGACAGAGGGACCGAGCTAGTAAAGATGTGCAGCAGGTAAGGGTGATAAAGGATAATGAGGGAAACGTACTCACAAGCGAGGAGAGTGAGTTGAGCAGATGGAAAGAGTACTTTGAGGGGTTGATGAATGAAGAGAATGAGAGGGATAGAAGGTTAGATGATGTGCGGATAGTGAATCATGGAGTGCAGTGGATTAGCAAGGAGGAAGTAAGGATAGCTATGAAGAGGATGAAGAACGGAAAGGCTGCTGGTCCAGATGACATACCTGTGGAAGCATGGAGGTGTTTAGGTGAAATGGCAGTGGGGTTTTTAACTAGATTGTTTAGTGAAATCCTGGAAAGTGAGAGGATGCCTGAGGAATGGAGAAAAAGTGTTTTGGTACCGATTTTTAAGAATAAGGGTGATGTGCAGAGCTGTAGTAACTACAGAGGGATTAAACTGATCAGTCACAGCATGAAGTTATGGGAAAGAGTAGTGGAAGCTAGGTTAAGAAGGGAAGTGATGATTAGTGATCAGCAGTATGGTTTCATGCCAGGAAAGAGCACTACAGATGCGATGTTTGCTCTGAGAGTGTTGATGGAGAAGTACAGAGAAGGTCATAAGGAGTTGCATTGTGTCTTTGTGGATTTAGAGAAAGCATATGACAGGGTGCCTAGAGCGGAGTTGTGGTATTGTATGAGGAAGTCGGGAGTGTCAGAAAAGTATGTAAGAGTGGTACAAGATATGTACGATGGTAGTGTGACAGCGGTGAGGTCTGCGGTGCGAGTGACGGATGCGTTTAAGGTGGAGGTGGGATTACATCAAGGATTAGCTCTGAGCCCTTTCTTCTTTGCAATGGTGATGGACAGGTTGACAGATGAGATCAGACAGGAGTCCCCGTGGACTGTGATGTTTGCAGATGGCATTGTGATCTGTAGTGAGAGTAGGGAACAGGTGTAGGAGAGGTGCAGATATGCTCTAGAGAGAAGAGGAATGAAGGTCAGCAGGACTAAGACAGAATATATATGTGTGAATGAGAGGAAGGATAGAGGAATGGTGAGGATGCAGGGAGTAGAGGTGGCGAAGGTGAATGAGTTTAAGTACTTGGGATCAACAGTTCAGAGTAATGGTGAGTGTGGAAGAGAGGTGAAGAAGAGAGTACAGGCAGGATGGAGTGGGTAGAGAAGAGTGTCAGGAGTAATTTGTGACGGACGAGTACCAGTAAGAGTGAAAGGGAAGGTCTACAAGAGGGTAGTGAGACCAGCTATGTTATATGGGTTGGAGACAGTGGCACTGACAAAAAGGCAGGAGTCAGAGCTTGACGTGGCAGAGTTGAAGATGTTAGGATTTGCACTGGGTGTGACAAGGACGGACAGGATTAGGAATAAGTATATTAGAGGGTCAGCCCAGGTTGGAAGGTTTGGAGACAAAGCCAGAGAGGCAAGATTATGTTGGTTTGGACATGTGCTGAGTAGGGATGCAGAGTATATTGGGAAAAAGTTGCTAAGGATGAAGCTGCCAGGTAACAGGAAAAGAGGAAGGCCTAAGATAAGGTTTATGGATGTGGTGTGAGAGGATATGCAGGTGGTTGGTGTGACAGAGCAAGATGCATAGGACAGGAGGAAATGGAAACAGTTGATCTGCTGTGGCGACCCCTAACGGGAGCAGCCAAAAGAAGAAGTGGGGTGTTGTCTATGCTGTATGTTTGGAGGAGGGGTTACCTACCAAATGTCACAATATTGCATTTTTTATTGCATTTAGTTTGAGCTCATTTTCAGTACACCAGTTATTTGTGTGTGTATGTTCTTGCAGAAGAGTTTAAGTATTGGAAGGGGATTGGTTTATTTATCTGTTTAGTTATTGATATTTGATTAGCTAGAAAGTCTGACTAGGTAGAAGCCCATTTTCAGTGGAGGCCCCGGGAGGAAATCTCAAAACATTTTAAGAATGACAATTTTACAATCTTCAAAAATAAAACAAAAACATCTGCAGTAGGAATAATTATAACAAATTAGACATGATATAAGAACATTTGTTAAGAATGACACAGGTTATATGACAGTCATTTAATAGAGACATTTTAGGCAATTTGTAGACAAAATCAAGGTAGGTTACTCGAATACAAACAGGAATTGCAATATGAAATGAGGGAAAAACAGGTTTATGGTATATTTAGAGAGAAAGTCAGGGAAGAGAATGTGATAGAAGTAAGGAAGTGAGAAAGGGAAAGTAAGAAGGTATAAGGAATGTACAGGTGTTAGTTCACATTTAAATATATAGTTTATCCTGGGTTTGAACAAGAGCAGAGACAGATTTTAGCTAGGAAGTCTTTCAGAGTGGTTTTGAAAGATGGGAGGGAACTGACCTGATGGATACAAGTAAGGAGTTCCAGGCCTTAGCAACTTTGTATGAATACAGATAATGCCCAGCAGATTTAACAGGTTTGTAGACATGCAGGAGTTTTTGGTCAATGGATTACAATGACTGACTGGGAAAATAGTTGTCTAGAATGTCTTTTGCTAGACAAGGCAGATGGATGCCTGATAATTTTATAGGTGGTAAGCTATGTAAATGTTAGTTGATGAGGCATTCTAACCAATTTAGGCTTTTCAGTGCTGTACAGTGGTGGGTTCTGAAAATGGTATTTGCTGCAAACTTAGCAACTTGTTATAGCATTGTTCAAGATTTAATTTTTGTGAGCCCAGAAGTTAGGAAGGACAGGAGCACCGTAAAGAAGTGTGAGGAGGTGAGATAAGTAGTAGCAAGTGTAGTTTTAGCTGCATCAGTAAGACAGGTTCTGGCTCTGTAAAGCATCCCTTTTTTGATCATGTTTTTCTTATGCAATTTTCCATGTGCAGGTGGAATGTAAGATTACCATCCACTATCACCCCTAATAATATGCTATCAGAAGTAACTTCAATGGTTGTATTATCAAGAGAGAGGACTTGTAAGTTTTTTTTTTCATGAGAGGGATTGGGGACTAGTAGTAGTTTGGTCTTTTTTGGGTTGAACATAAGTTGTGAGTTGCAAAGCCATGATATCCTTCAAGGATGAATCTGCAGTCCTAACATATGGGTTGTCCTGCCTCAGGCAGCCCTTCGGTCGTCCGGATTCCAAAGTCTGGGTCTGGCCTCGGCTGATGTCGCACTTCACCCGACGTCATAGCTGCTGTGAATTGGGTATAAAAGCATCAGCCGACGCCATTTTCCTCAGTCTTTCTTGCCGCGCGGTGCCCGAAGCAGAAGCTGTTCACAAGTGCCGGTCGGTCAGATCCAGAGATTTCTACTACCGAAGACTTCTAAAAAGCTAAGTACCCCGTTGGGGACTCTTTCTTGCCTCAGCCGATGTCAGAAAAAGTAAATAATTGTTTAACTTGTGGGAAACAAATACCTCATAAGGATTTCCACTCTTACTGCCTTCCTTGCTTAGGCCCAGACCACGACGTATCAGCTTGTCTAGCCTGTGCTTCCTTCAACCGACGGACACTTAGGCGTCGGTCGGAGTTTGCAGAGGAGTTTTTTGGTCCCGCTTTTGCTTACAAAATGCCATCGGAGACTCCGACTTCACAATTAGCTAAAAAACGTAGGGAAAAGGACCAACACTCGCGGTCCGCGGTTTCGTCCGAAACCACGGTTAAGCCAACCGCGAGTGTCTCGGTTTCGGCTGAAACCGAGTCTTCGGTTCTTCCTTCGGCCGAAAGCATGCCTCCGATAGCCGAGGCCTCACACATCATGGCTGAATCTGCTACTGAAATTTCCCCTGCTGTAGCAGGCACCCAGGATTTATCAGATACTATTCCTTTAGACATATCTACTCCTGCACGTGGAGCTGCTAGGCCCCCTGCATCTATGTCTATCAAGGCTTTTTCTAGGGCTAAAGCAGCTAAATCTTCTAAGGCCTTGCCTGCTAAAACCCCCTCACACAGGCCTACCTCTAGTTCCCAAATGCTCAGCCTGGATGAGGATCTCATTTCTTTGATCAGGGGATCCCAACCTCACCCAGACAGGGCCTCTCAACCCCCTCCAGAGAAGAGGCCTAGAGCAGAGCCCCCGGATCCTGTTTCTACAGACTATTCCTCGGATGATTCAGAAAACTCAGATCCTCCAGAAGGCCCATATTCTCCTTATGAGGATTCTGATTCAGAAGACTCCATTCCTTCTGCCTCTCCTCCTGAGGAATTTTCTTTTGGGGTAACCTTACATGCTATGAGAGAGCATTTTCAATGGCAGGGCCAGGATTTTTCAGATTCAAGGAAAAGGCTAAGGACCTTTTCACATTTACCACAGCATAGGCCTTTAGCCATTCCTCCAGTACTAACAGTGGTTGATGATGCATATAATGATGCCTGTACTGCCCCTGACTCTCTTCCCCCGGCCCCTGCCAAGCCCGACAGATATTACAGGGCCCCGGACACACACTTTCACTTGTATAAGGCTCCTATTGCAGATCCTGAAACCATTTCACAGGGCCCCAGAGCTGTAGCAGCTGCCTCTGCCAAAAACCCCCTCCCCTCTGAAAGAGAATCTAGAGCATTAGAGAGATGGGGTAAAAAAGTTTATACTTCTGCTACTCTTTCGGCTAGGGCCTTAAACTGTCAATTCCACATGATTCAGTATCAGGAATTTTTGTTAGACCAGCTAAATAAAAAACTGTCCTCTCCTGAACCTATAGACCGTAAGTCCCTTCAGGATTTGGTACATAACACTCAGCAGGTCAGTAATAATTCCTTAAAATGCGGCTATGATGCACTGGAGGCTTCCTTTAGATCAGCTATGACTGGAACAGTGATTAGAAGGCATGCCTGGTTAAAAGAGCAATCCTTACCAGACCATGTAAAGTCAAAGCTCCTAGATGCTCCCATGGAGAAACAAAGTTTGTTTGGCTCCCCTGCACAGCAAGTGCTAAAGAAGGTGGAAGAAAAAGCAAAATCTGTCCAAACAGTCAAGGATTTCTTACAGGTCCAGCCTCCGAGGTTTAGTAGAAATTGGCCTTCGAAGAATTGGTCCTTTCCAGACACCTCCAAAGCACAGAGAGGCAGAAAGAGGCGCCCAAGAGGCAGAGGTCAATCCAGAGGTGCCTACAGGGGACGTCAGTGGCAGCCTAACAACCAGAGAAGTACTGCCACAGATTCAGCTATGACCACTTCCACAGGACAGACACAATGACTTGACTCTGATACCGCCTACCAGGGAACAACTGGAAGCACCCTTAGGCGGAAAGCTAGCCTTATTTTCCGTAAACTGGCATTACATTACAGGAGACAAATGGATTTTACAGACAATAGACAAAGGCTACAGGTTTCACTTCCACACTCTACCAAAAAAGAGAGGAATGCCAAACCTACCACCAAACCAAAAAACAAATGCTCTAGGACAAATCAACCACCTACTAAGGATGAGAGCTATAGAAAAGGTACTGCCTATGGAACAAGGGCAAGGATTTTACTCCAGACTTTTCCTGGTACCAAGGAAAGAAAACCAATGGAGGCCTATTCTCGACCTGTCCGCTCTGAACACATATCTCATTGTTCCAAAATTCAAAATGCTGACCCTACAGCAACTTCTTCCCATGCTGGGCAAGGAGTCTTGGCTGGTGACTCTAGATCTCAAGGAGGCATACCTGCACGTCCCTATACGACCAGATTGCAGAAGATACCTCAGATTTCTTGCAGGATCAGAGCATTATCAATTCTCAGCATTGCCCTTTGGCTTATCTACTGCGCCCAGAGTATTCACGAAATGCCTGGCATCAGTAATTGCTCATTGCAGACTTCAGGGAATTCAGATTTATCCATACCTGGACGACTGCCTAATACAAGCAGGCAACAAGACCAAATTAACAAAAGATTTGGAAAAGGTTATACAACTACTGCAAGCCCTGGGATACACAGTCAATATGAAAAAGTCAAGGCTGGTACCATCCCAAAGGATAACATTCTTGGGTGCAGAACTGGACACATCAAATCAAATGGCATTTCTCACAGCAGAAAAGCAAAAGCAACTACCACTCTATTTCATGGCATTAACAACACAGAACCAGCTTACAGCAAGGAAAGTCCTGCAAGCCCTGGGTTACATGGCATCCTGCATAATATTGATTCCACATGCCAGGCTGCATATGAGGAAGTTGCAGTGGTACCTAAGGAATGTATGGTCTCAACACAAGCACAGTCTAGAAGCCCAGATTCCAATAATTCCATGCCTGAAACAAGAATTCCTGTGGTGGGCTCTGGCCTGTCAGTTGAACAGAGGACTGCCTTTCCACAAACCTCACCAAGCCAGACTATCACCACGGACGCCTCAGACCTAGGCTGGGGGGCACACATGGTGGAGAAGTGTATACAAGGCCTATGGGCACAAGACCAGCTGAACCTACACATAAATCAAAAAGAGATGCTGGCAGTGAAACAGGCACTTCAGACATTCAGACCTTTTCTTCAACAGGGTCATTTGCTGATAAGGATGGACAACACCACAGTCATGTGGTATATCAACAAACAGGGAGGCACACACTCATATCCTCTATGCCGGATGGCAATGGACCTGTGGAATGTGGCCCTAAACCTCAACATTCAACTCCAGGCCAAATTTGTGCCAGGAAAAGAAAATTCACTAGCAGACACCTTAAGCAGAACTACCACGGATGCCCACGAATGGATGCTGCATCCAGACATCTTCAAAACCATTACAAAGAAATGGGGACTACCAGAAATAGACCTGTTCGCATCCCCACACAACCACCAATTGAGGAAATTCTGCACAAGGACATACCACCCACTTGCTTGGAAGGTGGATTCCCTATCCTTCAGTTGGGAAAACCTGGCAGCATATGCATTCCCACCTTTTCCTTTGATGCACAAAGTGCTACTGAAGATCAAAGAAGATCACCCAAGGATCATCCTGATAGCTCCAGACTGGCCGAGGCAGCATTGGTACCCGCTACTGAGGAGTATGTCTCGGACACACGCATGGCCTCTACCTCTAGTTCCTTTACTGTTAACACAGAACAACTACAAGATCCTACATCCAAACTTGAAAACACTACAGCTAGCTGCTTGGAATAGTACATAAAACAAAATAACCCAGATTTATCTCAGAGGGTTAAAGACATTATCCTGGAGGCTCGCAGACCCTCCACAAGGAAGACTTATTCAGCCAAATGGAAAAGATACCTCATTTGGAGTACAGCAAAAGGAGAAAATGTATCATTAGCAAACATAGCTAACATCCTGGAATACTTAGCAGAACTTTTCCACAATGGCCTGTCTTACTCCTCCATTAAGATTCATGCATCAGCAATTTCAGCAGAATACAACATAGATCCTCCAGTCTTCTCTCATCCTCTACTCAGGCAGTTTCTGAGAGGAATTAAAAATGTAAAGCCTCCAAGGAAGCCACCTTTGCCTACATGGGACCTTAACTTTGTGCTGGAAAAGTTAACACTTCCCCCTTTCGAACCAGCAGCAACAGCAGAATTACAGTTCTTATCTTGGAAAACTGCTTTCCTGCTTGCAATCACTTCAGCAAGAATGGTTTCTGAATTACAGGCATTAATGGCAGTACAGCCCTTCCTTATCTTCCATCAGGATAGAGTGTCCTTGAGAACTAACCCTACTTTTATGCCAAAAGTGGTCTCCAGGGTATCATTGAACCAAGCAATCCACCTACCAACATTCTTCCCCAACCCACAGAACAGGGGGGAAAGACGACTACATACTTTGGATGTGCACAGGCAATTGCGCTACTATCTGGACAGAACCAAGACCAACAGAAAAACTGACCAGCTTCTGGTAGCATATGCAACAGGAATGGAAGGAAAAGCAATTTCAAAACAGACAATCTCAAAATGGATAGGAAATTGCATTAGATTTTGTTACTCCTTTGATGGAAAGACAACTCCGGAAAACATCAGACCTCACTCCACAAGGGCTACAGCCACTACTACAGCTTTCCTACGAGGAGTGGCTACCAAAGACATTTTAGAAGCTGTTACTTGGAGCTCCGTGCATACATTTGCCAAGCATTATAATCTACCTTTATACTCCAGATCCCGAGCAGGTTTTGCAACTGCTGTTTTGCAAGGGATCTTAACTACACCATAATCATCTTAGTGCCTCCTCCCCCAGTTTGGCTATGGTATTCTACCCATATGTTAGGACTGCAGATGCATCCTTGAAGGACATAGTACAGTTTTGTACCTACCATAAATGTAGATGTCCGAGAGGTATGCATCTGCAGTCAGGATTACCCACCCTCCTTCCCCTCTGTGGTACTCCTAGGGTATTTGCCCATCTTGTAGCTAGCTGGGGGAATCTATTATGGTGTATTTGTTGGTATATATGTATATACATGCTTATATTGTTTGCTCTCTACTGTTTGGAATCATTTGCATTTATCCAAATTTAGCCTTCCTAGAGGGCACCTGGCATCTGGGGCAAGAAACACTGAGGAAAATGGCGTCGGCTGATGCCTTTATACCCAATTCACAGCACCTATGACGTCGGGTGAAGTGCGACATCAGCCGAGGCCAGACCCAGACTTTGGAATCCGGCCGACCGAAGGGCTGCCAGAGGCAGGACAACCCATATGTTAGGACCGCAGATGCATACCTCTCGGACATCTACATTTATGGTAGGTACAAAACTGTACTTTTCAGTGGTGGTTAAAGCTTGACAATAACAGTGCATTTTCAAGGAATTCTGAGCTTCAAGGGAAATTTACTGTTGTTCATGTGAAATCTGTTTTCTATGTGCAACTGTTTTGTTTAGCAAATGGTCATCACTGATTGTGCTGCACCAGGTGGGTGCACCCTGGTTTCCCTGTGAACATGTCCCCAAGCTCCTGTAACACTGCTTGGATTTCTAGAACCTGAGTAGCGAATAGCTGCTTGGACATTGCTTACCCCTTCCACAGAGATGTCAGTCCAAACCTCACTAAAGAGATCAGTCACCAGATCCCCCTCAGATTCCTCCTGCTATCCACTGCAAATACTTGGCGCAAGGGCCTCTCTATCATGGTAGGGCTTCATTATGTTAACATGGCACAATTTATGCCCCTGCCTCCTCCCTAGCAGTCCTACCATGTAGTTAAAATCACTGACCTTCCTTACCGCTTTGAAGGGTCCCTTCCAAGCTACCTGCAGCTTGTTGTGTCTGACAGGAATGAGAGCCATTAACTGCTGCCTGACAGTATACTCTCTAGCTCGAGCATTCCTGTCATACCAGACCTTTTTCTGCTGTTGGGATTCTCCTGGGCCAAACCCATGAGTTCCCTGAGCTTTGTCCTGACTTTAGGACATATGCCACAACAGACTTCTTGTGGGATTCACACTCACCCTCCCACTCATCACGAATCAAATCTAAAGGTCCCCTCACCCAATGCTCATACAGCAACTCAGAGTGAAAAACCTGTGGATTCCTGGGGACCCTTTCTGTAAGAAAACAACAGATGGGGCAAATATTTGTCCCACTCCCTCTTGAACTGGTCTGCAAATGCCCATAGCAACATCTTGAATGTAGAGTTTAACCTCTGGGGTCTGGGGATGGTAGGGGGTGGTTTTTAGGTGCTTCACCCCACAGTGCTTCCTCAGACAAGCCAGCTGTTCTGACGTGAAATTGGCACGTGTTTCAGTCAGTATTTCTTTTGGGAAAGCTACCGTGCTGAAAATCTCTAACAAAACATTTGCCACTTTTTCTGCCTCAGTAAAGGATAGGGCCACCACCTCAGGGTATCTGGTATTATAATCTACTACCACTAGGGCATACTTTTTCCCTGTGGAACTTGGGGTGCTCAGAGGCCCCACTGTATCCATAGCTACCCTCTGAAATGGCTCCTCAATCACAGGCTTAGACATCAAAGGAGCTTTCACCTTATCTCCTGCATTGCATACCTTTTGGCACTGCTCACAGGTCCTGCAGTACCCTGTTACCTCTCTGGAAATCCTAGGCCAGTAAAAGTTCTGCAGAATATGTCTTTTTGTACGTTTTATGCCCATGTGACCTACAAAGGGAATGAGGGCTACAGCTAGAAGTGCCAGACGGTAGGTTGTGGGCACTACCAACTGCTGTATTCTCTCACCCTCTAGCCCTGTCTGAGGGTTCCACTCTCTGTACAGTAACACTTTGTCCCAGTATAAAGATTCCCCCTTCCCTTGAGAGTCAGGTGCCTCCCTGGCTACCTCCCTCAGGCCTTGTAATATGGGTCTGAGAGCTGAGCCTGTCTCAACTCTCTCTTTGTAACCCTTCCCATCTTCCCTTCCACAGGATGTCTGGCATCCTTTGACAGCTGTGCCTCACTGTCAGCTTGGGTACTACTTCTCATCTCTGCCCTTGCAGTCACTCTGCCCAAGGGAACATCAGTACCTACAAGCAGCTGTGGCTCACCTTCAGTCTCGCTACTACTGGATAGCTCCCTCCCTGAAGTAACTACCTCACCAGTCCTGGCTGCAAGTGTGCGGTCTGTCTGGGTCTCCCCTGGGCTACCAGACCTACATGCTTGTCTCCAAATCTGACTGCATGTTACTGCATGCACAGAAGTTACTGCATTATCAAAATCATTCCCTATCAGGACATCTGCAAGGATATCCTCAAACACCTACTTGCTGACAACCTTTTCCACCCACCCAGTCAGGTTGAACCCTAGCCAAAGGTATGTGGAATGGGGTCCCTCCTAAAGCTCTAACTGGAGTAGACTGCCCAAGCAAGTAGTGCTCCTCTTTAACCATTGAAGGCTGGTAAGGTCAGAGGCTGTTTCTTTCTTAGCAGTGGCCTCTTTCCCATCCACTAAGACAGATAGGATATAACCTCTTGTGATAGTTTGGTACCCTTGTTGTCTCTAGACAACTTACTGCTGACATTTTGTCATTCCCATTTACTGGCTCTCCCACCTTTTGTTCCCCTCCTTGCCTCCGTGGACATCTGTATGCTGCATGCCAATACTGGTTGCATTTAAAACATTTAACCCTTTGTCCTGGACATGTACCTGGACTGATGGCTTCCCATGCTATTAGCAGACTCTGTTGAGGCAGTCTGGGCTGACCACCATGGGTTCTCTTAGACCCATGAATAGCACTGGGTGTGCTTTTCCTGTGCAGTGATGTCCTGCTTGCTAAGTATAGGTCTCCCTTCTTCCCCAACTCATCTGCAGTATTGCATTGTCTGTCAGCTAACCAGATTCTCATGTCCTCATGCAAAGTGCTAAGGGCTTGTTCCCTCATCAAAAGGTCTGCAAGCCCCTGAAAAGTGGTGACCTGATATCCACTCACCCACCTATGAAAATAAGTGCATAGTTCAGAAGTATATTCACACATACTTTCATCTGCCTTGCGTCTGTGCTCATGAAACATTTTTCTATAAGCTTCAGGTGTTAACTTAAAGCACTCTAAAAGACAGATGTGAAGTTGTTCAATCTCGCCGTTTATTCTTACACATGAGTTCGGAGCCGATCAGTCGGATGCTTTACAATGAAGATCTCAGAGTAGCTCAATACCAGGTCCCTACCCCATGATGCTGTCTGTCCTACCTCAGATCTAGTTTGCCACTGCAACAGATTGGAAGTCTGGAGAGCTCGGGCCATTTGTTTTATATTTATCTTCCTTTTGGTATATTTTCTGCCGATAGTTACTATATTGTAAAAACCCTTTATATTTGTACTGTTAGCCTTAAAATTCTTTATTTAGCATTTGACGAGTTTCGTCATTTTCAGAGTGGTTGCTCTTAGGCCTTTGGCCGTTCTTTAGTTAATCCCTATCCCTTTATACTTCTTAATAGTGTGATTTAGTGATGTCCTTCAAGGATGCATCTGCAGTCCTTACAAATGGGTTGTCCTGTCGTCAGGCAGCCCTTTGGTCGGCCGGATTCCAAAGTCTGGGTCTGGCCTCGGCTGGTGTCGCACTTCACCCGACATCATAGCTGCAGTTATTCGGGTATAAAGGCATCAGCCGATGCCATTTTCCTCAGTCTTTCTTGCCGCGTGGCGCCCGAAGCAGAAGCTGTTCGCAAGTGCCGGTCGGTCAGAACCAGAGATTACTACTACCGAATACTTCTACTACTACCGAAGACTTCTAAAAAGCTAAGTACCCCGTTGGGGACTCTTTCTTGTCTCAGCCGATGTCAGAAAAAGTGAATAACTGTTTAACTTGTGGGAAACAAATACCTCATAAAGATTTCCACTCTTACTGCTTACCTTGTTTAGGCCCAGACCACGATGTAGCAACTTGTCTAGCCTGTGCTTCTTTTAACCGACGGACGCTTAGACGGCGGTCGGAATTTGCTGAGGATTTTTTCAGCTCCGATTTTGCTTATATTATGCCGTCGGATCCTCCGACTACGCAAATATCTAAAAAGCGCAAGGAAAAGGACCGACACTCGCGGTCCGCGGTTTCGGCCGAAACCGCGGTTAAGCCAACCGCGAGTGTCTCGGTTTCGGCTGAAACCGAGCAAGCGGTTCTTCCTTCAGCCGAAAACTTACCTCCTACCGAGGCCTCTTCCAACCTGGTGGAATCGGCTTCTGAAATCCCACCTGCTGTTGCAGTTTCTCAGAGCTCAGAGAGGCAGGAATAGGCGTTCAAGAGGCAGAAGCCAATCCAGGGGAGCCTACAGGGGATGCCAGTGGCAGGGTAACAACCAGCGAGGTACAGCCACAGACACAGCCACCACCACTACTACAGGACAATCACAGTGACTTGGCTCTGGCACCGCCTACCAGGGAACAACTAGATGCACCCTTAGGCGGGAAGCTAGCTTTATTTTCAATAAACTGGCATTACATCACAAGAGACAAGTGGATTTTGCAGACAATAGACCAAGGTTACAGGTTTCACTTCCATACTCTACCAGGGAAGAGAGAAATGCCAAACCTACCTCCAAATCAGAAGGCAGAAGCTCTAAAACAAATAACTCAATTATTAAGGATGAGAGCTGTGGAAAAGGTACCATCTATGGAGCAAGGACAGGGATTTTACTCCAGACTCTTCCTGGTACCAAGAAAAGAAAGCAAATGGAGACCTATTCTCGACCTGTCCGCTTTAAACACATTCCTCATTGTTCCAAAATTCAAAATGCTGACCCTACAGCAGCTTCTTCCCATGCTGGGCAAGGAGTCTTGGCTGGTAACTCTAGATCTCAAGGAGGCATACCTGCACGTCCCCATACGACCAAATTGCAGAAGATACCTCAGATTTCTTGCAGGATCAGGGCATTATCAATTCTCAGCATTGCCCTTTGGCTTATCTACTGCGCCCAGAGTGTTCACGAAATGCCTGGCATCAGTAATTGCTCATTGCAGGCTTCAGGGAATCCAAATCTACCCTTACCTGGACGACTGCCTGATACAAGCGGACAACAAAAACAAGCTAGCAGAAGACTTGAAAAGGGTCATTTACCTACTGCAAGCCCTGGGATATACAGTCAATATAAAAAAGTCAAGGCTGATACCATCCCAAAGGATAACCTTTTTGGGTGCAGAGCTGGACACATCGAAACAAATGGCATTCCTAACAGTGGAAAAACAGGAGCAACTCCCTCTCTACTTCTTGGCATTAACAAAGCAGAACCATCTAACAGCAAGAAAAGTCCTGCAAGCCTTGGGCTTCATGGCATCCTGCATAATATTCGTTCCACATGCCAGACTGCATATGAGAAAGTTACAGTGGTACCTAAGGAATTTATGGTCTCAACACAAGCACAGCCTAGAAACCCAAATTCCAATAATTCCATGCCTGAAGCAAGAATTCCAATGGTGGGCTCAGGCCTGTCAATCAAACAAAGGATTGCCCTTCCACAACACTCAACCAAGCCAAACCATCACAAAGGACGCCTCAGACCTCGGTTGGGGGGCCCACATGCTGGACAAGTGCATACAAGGTTTCTGGACTCAAGACCAGCTGCACCTACACATAAATCTAAAGGAAATGCTGGCAGTAAAACTGGCAATTCAGACCATTTCTTCGACAAGGTCAATTGATGATAAGGACAGACAACACCACAGTTATGTGGTACATCAACAAACAGGGAGGCACACATTCGTACCCTCTATGCCGGATGGCACTGGACCTCTGGAATGTGGCCCTGAGCTACAACATTCAGTTACAAGCAATTTTTGTACCAGGAAAAGAAAACATTCTAGCAGACATATTAAGCAGAACTACCACGGATGCCCACGAATGGATGCTGCATCCGGACATCTTCAAAACCATTACAAGAAAATGGGAACTCCCAGAAATAGACTTATTTGCATCCCCACGCAATCACCAACTAAAGAAATTCTGCACAAGGACGTACCACCCACTTGCTTGGAAGGTGGACTCCCTATCTTTCAGCTGGAAAAACCTGACAGCATATGCATTCCCACCACTTCCTTTGATGCACAAGGTGCTATTGAAGATCAAAGAGGACCATCCAGGGATCATTCTGATAGCTCCAGACTGGCCAAGACAACGTTGGTACCCATTACTGAGGAGCATGTCTCTGGAACAAATATGCCCCCTACCCCTAGTTCCCTTGCTGTTAACACAGAACAACTTCAACACCCTGCATCCAAACCTGAAAACACTGCAGCTGACTGCCTGGAACATTGCATAAGACCAATTAACCCATATTTATCCCAAAGGGTTAAAGACATTATCTTGGAGGCTCGCAGACCCTCAACAAGGAAAAATTATTCAGCAAAATGGAAAAGATATCTCATTTGGAGTACTGCAAAAGGAGAAGATGTGTCACTGGTAAACATAGCCAACATCCTGGAATACTTGGCAGAGCTCTTCCACAAAGGCCTGTCCTATTCTTCCATTAAGATTCATGCATCAGCTATTTCAGCAGAATACGACTTGGATCCTCCAGTCTTCTCACATCCTCTGCTCAGGCAGTTTCTGAGAGGAATTAAAAATGTAAAACCACCCAGGAAGCCACCATTGCCAGCATGGGACTTGAACTTTGTGCTAGAAAAATTGACACTTCCTCCTTTCGAACCAGCAGCAACAGCAGAATTACAATACTTATCATGGAAAACTGCTTTCCTGCTGGCAATCACTTCAGCAAGAAGGGTATCTGAGCTACAGGCATTAATGGCAGTACAGCCCTTCCTGATCTTCCATCAAGATAGAGTGTCCATGAGAACAAATCCTACTTTTATGCCTAAGGTGGTCTCTAGAGTATCTTTAAATCAGGCTATCCACCTACCTACATTCTTCCCCAAGCCACAGAACTGGGGAGAAAGACTGTTGCATACCTTGGATGTACATAGACAATTACGCTACTACCTGGACAGGACCAAGGGCAATAGAAAAACTGACCAGCTACTGGTAGCATATGCAACAGGAATGGAAGGAAAAGCAATTTCAAAACAGACAATCTCTAAGTGAATAGGAAATTGCATTAGATTTTGTTACTCCTACCATGGCAAGAAAACTCCAGAAAACATCAGGCCTCACTCTACAAGGGCTACAGCCACTACCACAGCTTTTCTACGAGGAGTGGCTACCAAAGACATTTTAGAGGCTGCTACTTGGAGCTCCGTGCATACATTTGCCAAGCATTATAATTTACCTTTATACTCTAGATCCCGAGCAGGTTTTGCCACTGCTGTTTTGCAAGGGATCTTAACTACACCATAATTTTATTTCTCCTCCTCCCCCAGTTTGGCTATGGTATTCTACCCATTTGTAAGGACTGCAGATGCATCCTTGAAGGACATAGTACAGTTTTGTACCTACCATAAATGTAGATGTCTGATAGGAATGCATCTGCAGTCAGGATTACCCACCCTCCTTCCTCTCTGTGGTACTCCTAGGGTATTTGCCCATCTTATACCTTACAAACACAAGGTGCAGGGTTTGAGTCTCACAAGGGATAATTGGCTAAGCTTAAAATGGCTCACAAGGGCAGTTAGCTTAGTACTAACCTATGAACCTATGAACCTATAGCTAGCTGGGGGAATCTATTATGGTGTATTTGTTTGTATATATGTACATACAGGCTTATTTTTTGTTTGCTCTCTACTATTTGGAATCATTTGCATTTATCCAAATTTAACCTTCCTAGAGGGCACCTGGCATCTGGGGCAAGAAACACTGAGGAAAATGGTGTCGGCTGATGCCTTTATACCCGAATAACTGCAGCTATGACGTCGGGTGAAGTGCGACACCAGCCGAGGCCAGACCCAGACTTTGGAATCCGGCCGACCGAAGGGCTGCCTGACGACAGGACAACCCATTTGTAAGGACTGCAGATGCATTCCTATCGGACATCTACATTTATGGTAGGTACAAAACTGTACTTTATACATATTAGTAGTGTGTTTTTAGTGCTATTAGAGTGTTTAGTGTTATTAGATTAGTGTTACTATTGTTTATAAGACGACAGTGTGCTTAGTTTGTATGTATATATACATATACATATATATATATATATATATATATATATATATATGTGTATACTCTTATTGGATTATCAGTTGTTCAGGGATCTGGCAACTTAGAACTGTTCTGGAAATTAGACTTGTAATAATCTTTTTCTTCCGTAGTGTTATTGTTGTTTATGATGTGTCTGACCATAAAGAAAAGCAGAAATCTGGTTTCAAAAAGTGTCCAAAATGCGGGCAGATGATGTCCATTACGGACACCCATGTGAATTGTATTTATTGTTTGGGGTCTGTTCACCTCCAGGAGGATTGCTCTGCCATTCCTTCAGTAGTATGATTTTACTGGAGAGACGAAGGAAGCTGGTAGATAGAGGCTTATTGAAGCCAAATTTTCAAGAGTCCTTGGACAAGGCTGACCAGACCTACAAGTCATCGAAGGGGTCGAAGCCTCTTCTAAGGCATCTTCGGAGCCCAAGTCATCGGCTCCAAGCCTTATTGTTAAGGTGCGGTCGCCGGCTCCGTAGTCTTCGGAGCCATGCACCGAGCAAGTGTTTCAGAGCCAGTCCCCGGTCTTGGAACTGGTCTCCGAAACCTTGAGGTCACATATCCTACAGTCAGTGGCATTATCGGCCTCAGCCCAACTGGCCTTGGGGCCTATGACCATTCCATCTGCTGTGACTACTCCTCCGAGCCGAGCAGTGCCTTCGGAGCCGGGGGAGGAGGGTCTGATGATTGTGGAGCCTTTGGAGCCGAGGCCTGTTCCAGTGCCCTCGGCTCCATCAACCCTGACGTCTTCAGGTCCATTGGAAGAGTCTGGGAGCCGACACTCTCTCGTCGGTTCCGGGGGGGGGGGGTCGAACCGATGCGTCAGTTCCAACCCTTCCTCTCGGTGCTTCGGCACGAATGAGCACGGCACTGTCCTCTGGTTCGGAGTCCACGTTCGGAGTCCACTGTCTTGGCACCGGGGAAGTTGCCGTCTTTTTCGGAACCAGCGGATTCCTCGGGTCAGAGCAGTGGTGCCTTTGATGCTATGACGAGGGTTATGTCATCCAAGACACACACGTCATCAGGTCCCTCCTCCTTCCCTAAAGTGCCGCTTTCTACCTCTACATCTCAGGTCCCTGTGAAGCATCGAGACCTGAAGCCTCAGGTAATCCCATCAGGTGACCTTGCTCTACTGAGATTTCACCAAAACCCCCACTGATGAGGTTCCCAGGAAGAGACTTTGTAAGAGGAGACATTTAGATTACCCGCAGAAGTCTTTGACATCAGACACTGACTTAGAAGAATCGGAAGGGTCTCCACGGTCCCCCTCCTTTGCGGATATCCTGGAAGTCCTAAAGTAGAGGGGTGACTGGCAGTCCGTTAGCACTACTGCTCCTGAAGGCCTTTGGGTCTCAGTCTTCCACCTCCTGGATGACTCCGCCCTTCGATGAACTAATGGAATTGGTTGCTCGAAGGGCATGGGAGTCTCCTGATTCTATGGAACCGGCCCTCGGAGGCCCAACAAATTTATCACCTTTCCCCAAGACAAGATGTTCCTCACTATGGGAGTCCCAGTTGATGCCATGGTGGTGGCGGTGGTGGCCACCAGGAAACATATGTCAGAAACCTCTTCTACTGTCCATCGTCCTAATTGGGATTCCGAGACGATGGACAGATATGGGAAACGCTTCTTTAGTTCTGCAACCTCTGCTATGCGATTGCTTAACTACTTGACTCATTTTACCCGTCTTCAAAGAGATCTCCTAAAAGGGCTTGGAGATACTGTGCAGGGTAATACAGATGGAGCTGTCTCTGAGAAGGTGACGACCCAACTTAACACCCTTAACTCCATAGTGAACTCGTCCATGCGGCTCATTTCCTATGCAGCCAATGGTTGGAGTCGGGCAGCATGTTCAGCGATAGCTCTGCGGAGACAGTCCTGGATGCCCTTATGCTCCTTTGCGGAAGCCATCAAGTCTTCCTTTGTCAACGCCCCATTCGATGGTTCTTCTCTTTTTGGGCCCAAAGTCAAGGAGACTCTCACTAGGTGTGAGCAGGAGGGAAACCCTATCTGCCGTAGGAGTTAATTTTTCCACTCTTACTAGACCATACACCATAGGGCAGAAAGGTGGAAAAATGTGGTTCCGAAAGTCCCAAGGAGCTTTCCAGAACACACGTAGTGAACCCCCCTCCAGGGGCAGAGGAGGGGGTCATAATGGAAGACGCCACCCCAGCAGCAGAGGGGGTCTGCAGAACCAGGGCAATGGGGATCAGTTCCTTGGTAAGCCCTATCAGCGCTCCTGAAAGGAGGCCTGACTGTCCTACTCTGGAGGTGGTCAGGGGTCGCTTGGCTTTGTATCCAGATAGCTGTCTAGGAATTACAACATATTCTTGGGTACAAAGCATCGTTACCAGAGGTTACATCATTCCCTTTTTAGAAAACCCACCTGTGGGGAAAAAAATCCCAGACGTTCCAGCCAGTCTCAGGAATAAGAAGCCATAGAAATCCAGAGGCTGCAGGAAAAAAAGAGTCATCCAGCCAGTCCCAGCAGACCAGATAGGATACGGAACTTACCCTAGATTCTTTTTAGCTCCAAAGAAAACAGAGGACTGGAGGCCCATTTTAATTTAAACAGTAGTTGGCGTAATCGCGTTACCAGAACGCCTCATGAATATTAAGACATTTAAAAAATATTTTTATTTTTATAGTTTTTATTGAAGCTAGTATATATTTTTATACATCAACAATTTTTGCTTTTAGATATAGTATCTGAATTAGTACTACTGGTACCATTTATATGAGTTAGAATTGTTTCTTTAGTAATATAATATACAATTTAAGTTATAACTGCTAAAGGGTTTTAGTGTCATTAGATTTTTTGTAGTTATGTACATAGTAGGATAGTTTACTTGTACAAACTAGCATTAATAATGACCTGTTGTTTTTAATAACGTTAATTAGTTTCAGTTTTAGTGTTCCCAGCGTCCCTTACTGATAGTACTTACATTTTTTAAATGTCTTAATATTCATGAGGCGTTCTGGTAACGCAATTACGCCAACTACTGTTTAAATGTGGCGTGATTCTTTATTCTGTTGGTTTCTCTGATGAAGATTACTGTTCGTAACAGTATCAAAAACATTTGTGTTTGTTAAATAAACTTACGTTCAGAGCTTCCACATTGCCGTGACTGATTTGAACTACATTTTTTGGATTTTGCTCAGTGTCTACGTTTGCTAGTTCACGTGAAAGTTCAGTTAGCAGCCATTTCAAGTTATCTTACTGGCAATAATACTGCCCTCAGCTTCTTCTAAACTGTGCAGAGCATTCCTTAAAGGTACCTTTTTTGCTTAGACCACCAGTTAGAGAGCGTTTTCCACTCTGGGATCTTATGATGTTACTGCAGGGTTTGACTCAGACTCCTTTTGAGCCTTTGGCCAAGTCTGATCTCAAGTTTCTGTCTCTGAAAACAGTTTTTCTAGTAGCCATTACTTCAGTGAGGTTAGTTTTGGAATTCCAAGCACTTTCCTCAAAATCCCGTTACTTGACGTTCCACAAACATATAGTCACTTTACATACTAATCCATCCTTTTTGCCCAAAGTATCCTTGGAGGTGAACATCAGTCAAGTCATTGACTCACCAGTGTTCTTTCCAAAATTTTCTAACAAAGGCGAATACATACTTCATCATTTAGATGTGCATAGATAGCTCCACTTTTGTCTTCATAAGACAAAGGATTTTAGAAAAACTGATCAGTTCATCTTATTTGCCCCCAGTAGGTTGGGAAAACTAATTTCCAAGGTTACTTTAGCGAAGTGGTTAACAGATTGCATATCATTTGTTTATAGTCATTGAGGTCCAGACCTCCAAAAGCGCTCTGCACAAGATTCATGACTACTTCATCTGCTTATATTTTTGCTAGAGCCACTTGGTCCAATGCCCATACCTTTATTTCTTATTATAAGTTGGATTTGATTTCCATAGGCAGAGCTGCCTTTGGCTCTGGTACCCCAGAATATCCTTCCATGACGGCCACCCAAGGTTCTCTTAGCTGGGAACTCTGTCCCATGTGTTGATGAATGAATGAAAATGACAACATCAAATGTAAAAGTTGTATACTCACCCATAACTGTGAGTATGTGTTGTCCATTTTCATTCTTGCTCAACTTTCCCCGCCTTACTCCTGACCTTTCATCTGAGAGTGACCTGATAGTGATATTGGAACTACTGTCCCTGTTTGAGCCCTATCATTCCTTTATTTTTTTATTTTTGGGAGCAGGGGGCTATTGTGAGTCTTTATGTTTATGGGGCAGGAAACCCAATCTGAGGTATTACAGGTCCCTGGTGCATTATGGGTAAAGAGAGAAGCTTGAGATCCAGATCCGAGAGTCTAAGTGTCCTGCAACAAAATGAAGCCAATTACAATAGATGACAAACCATTTTATATTTTGGTGTTTAATATTTTCTTGAGAGTTTCAAAGGTTTCTAAATCGGATTACTTCTTTCTATTTATTAAAATATTCTGGCATTCCAGGATATTGTATAAATGCTAGGAAGAAAAAAGGTCTTGATCTGATGATGTCTGCTCAGTCTTCATCAAACCTGTGGATCCCCGGTTCCGAGTTCGGAACTGACACAGACGTCAGCAAGCTTGGGATCCAAAGCTAGAGCTCCTCCCAACCTTCCCATAACACCTAGCTCCTCTGAGATACAGCAGATCTTGTTTCCTGTATTCAGCGATACCATTGTGATCCTCTGTCAGAGCTCCTCACGGGTATTTCCAGAGTTGTGTAGTGTAAGTGGTCTGTTGACCTTCCTTTTTTCTTTTTTTCCTTCCCTCTCACTTTCTGCCTGTAAAAAAAAAAAAAACTAAGTTAAGTTTAGTTGTCTTTTCCATGATATAGTGCTCTTGGTGCATGTTTGTCGTGGCTCTTCCTTTTTTTCCTTTCTCTTCCTTTCTTTCTTCTGTCATGCCAGAGAAATCTGACAAACCCATTGGATTTAAAAAATGCACTTCCTGTGGGTAGAATGTCTCTGTGCGTTTACTGTTTGGGCCCTGCCCATCTTCAGGTGGCTTGTTGTATCTGCAAGGCCTTTCTTCATCAGGACCTTGCGGATAGTAAAAGCAAATTTGTGCTTAGGGGTCTTATCCCATCTCCTTATCCTGCCATTGCTTCTGTTTCAGGGGCTCAACACCTCTCCAAAAAATTTAAGGAGGCTAGAGTCTATAAGAAACTGTCCCTAGACCCCTCCATGTCTGCTGAGTCGAAGCCTCCCAAGAAGGCCCCAAGACTGTCGGAGTAGAGTTCCCCGGCTCCAATTCTAGTGTCTTCCTTTCCTCCCCATGCTCCTGCTTCCTCTTCGAGGTCCTCTCTGAGCCTGTCGGACAATGAGATGGACAGATTGATGAGGAAGTTTCTCCGTATGCAGATCCAGATGGGGGTCCTCCCATCTCCATGCTCAGTGGGATCTGCGAGAAGAGTCTCTCTATGCAGGATTGTTTCTCCTTCACCGATCCAGCCTGTCATTTCAGAGCTCCCTGATCCATTGGCCCCTGGTACCAGTCTGTCAGGCGTGATAGTCCTGTCTGATTCAAGACCGACTGCTTCCTTCACGTTCTCAGTTCCAACCAACGTTCTCAGTTCCAACCATTTCTCAGTGCCAAAGCCTTAATGTCAAGTCCAGGGGGATGACTTTCACATCGAAGTTTTCTGAGTTGTCGCTTCTCCTCAGTGCATTTGCGTTCAACAGTTTGGCTCCGACTCCTCCCTTGGAACAGAGGGCTGTTGGTGACTGGGGTCAACCTGCTCCTGATCCCTTGGGACAGAGTGGTCTTCCTCGAGGCTCTGGCAGTCCTTCTGCCTTTGAGGTGGTAGAGAGGGTCCTCTCTGCCCCTAGGAGATTTCAAGCACCTACTGTTTTGGATCCATCCCTTCCTGTCTTTGGCTGTGTCTCAGAGACTTGCCTTTTGCCACTGGGACAGCCGGTTCTGCAGAGCGTCCAGTCTCTTCCACCCAGGGAAGCCTTCCGATACCTCCCTGGAGTCTCTCCCAAAACCCACCCCAGATGAGTCGGTGTTCTTGGAAGCCTTCAGGACCAGCCAGTCTACATCCTGCAGATCCCCTTGTAGACCTGGTATCACTGCAGAACCTATACTCAAAAGGGTGGACAAGATCCTTAATGCCCCCAAGGACAGACCACACTGGACAAAGGGCATTCCAGTAGATGCTATGTCGGTGGCAGTGGCCACCAAGAAAGAGCTTGCACAGGAAAACTGAACTGTCCACCCCCCTAACAGGGAGTCTAGGGCTATGGACAGATTCGGAAAAAGGGTCTACGCTTCTTCCTCCTTTGCCCTCAGAGTGTTAAACTACCTCTCCTATTTTACCAGACTACAGAGGGACTTACTTAAGGAACTCTCTAACTCTGGCCCTGAGTCCATGACACTGGAGGATCGGACTTCCCTTATGGACACTTTTCAGTCCATTTCCAACACATCCATGAGGCTTATCTCTCATGCAGTTGAGGACACCTCTAGGGCTGCCAGTTCTGGCATTGCTGTTCATCGCCATGCCTGGATATGGATGTGTGATTTCTCTGAACCCTTTATGGTATTCTTTGTCATTGCCCCTTTTGATGGTTCCTCCCTTTGTAGACCAACTGTATGCGACATACTCTCCCATGGCGAGGAAGACAGAAATACCCTGTCTGCCATCAGGATCTGTTTCTCTACCCCACAAAGGTCCTTCTCCGGAAATCAGAACGGGGGCAAGAAGTTGTGGTTTAGAAAAACCCAGGTTCCTTTCCAGGATGCCTAGGGAGATATTTTCTCCCCCAGGGACAGGGAGGGGAATAATTCCATTGGTAGATGCCTCCCTCAGGGCAGAGGGGGTCTGCTGAATCAGAGTTCGTGGGATTCTCCTTTGGAGAAATCTGTGTTGCATCCTTGAGGTGTTGCCCAACTGTCCCTCTCTGGGGGCAGTTGGAGGGTGATGCTTCATGCACCTCGACACCTGGTTAGCCATCACAAATGACCGTTGGGTGCAAGTTTTTATATCCAGAGGATAAACATTCCCTTTTTAAATCCCTGCAAGCCCAAAACATCACCTCCCTGATGTCCCACCCAGTCAGAGGGAGGCAACAACTTTGGAAATTGAAAAGTTACTCAGAAAAAGAGGCATCCAGGAGAGATCCCCTCAGACTAGCACTGATCAGGGATTTACTCCTGATTCTTTTTAGTTCCCAAGAAAACAGGGGACCTTAGGCCCATACTGGACCTGACTTATCTGTACAAGTCAGTGAAACTCACAAAGTTCGGGATGGTCATAGTTCAGCGTATCCTTCTAATTCTATAGAAGGACGACTGGATGTGCTCAGTAGATATGAAGGATGCATACTATCCCATCAAAATGAACAGATACTCCAGAAGGTATCTCCGTTTCCGAAAGGGAGCCAGTCACTACCAATTTTGCATACTTCCATTTGGTCTCACCACACCCCCCACGGTGTTCACAAATGCATGGCAATGGTCGCAGTTCATCTTAGACTACAGAGATTACACGTTTCCTTACCTGGATGACTGGCTCCTAGTTGCACCAGCCAGGCATGTATTGATCCAGGCCAGGGATTTCCTCCTACAACTAGCCCCAACCTTAGGATCACTGTAGATCTCCAGAAATCACAGTTACTTCCTGTGCAAATGCTAGATTTTATAGGTGCTCGCCTGGACACAACCAAAACCTTGGCTTTTCTTCCACTAGACAGGATTCTATCTCTACGGACACATATCAGACAAATATTAGGGGTACCTCTCCCTATGGTGAGCCTGGTCCTCAGAGTTCTGGGTTCTATGGCTGCAACAGTAACCTTACTACCAGCAGCTTGCTTACATATGAGTATTCTTCAGTGGACGTTGTCTGTCCAATGGTTACTTTTGCATCACCTTCTCTAGCATCCTGTGAAACTGTCTCGGGTGTGCAGGAACTCACTTTTGTGGTGACTTCATGATCCAGAAGTATCTCAGGGTCACCCTTTCATTCTTCCTCCTTCCAATGCCATGTTGACCACTGACTCCTCCCTGCGGGGGGGGGGGGGGGATTACCTGAGATGGACAGTCGAAGGCATGTGGAGTCCCAGGAGACCAATCCACATATCAGTGTCTTAAGAGATGAGGGTGGTGCTTTTAGTGTTGCAAGCCCTTCACTCCCTTCTTCCTCTGAGGACAATTACAGTTCAGACTGACAACATGTCTGTTGTATGGTATCTCAAACAAGATGTAATCAAGTCCCTACCCCCTTTGTTGAGAAGCGATGAGAATGAAAAAATGGACTCTCTCTACCAGCCGCATTCTAATTGCGACGCACATTCCGGAGGAGCATAACATACTAGCGGACAGGCTCAGCAGAGTTCTTCTGATGCCTTACAAGTGGTCTCTGAATCAGTTAGTGGAAAACCAGATCTTCCTCAAATGGGGTCAACCTTGCTGCAATCTTTTTGCTTCCCCTTAAAACAACAAGTGCAGCAGGTATTTTGCCCTGATCCCTCCACAGGGACAGTCAGCAAGAAATGCTCAAGTCCATGTTTGTCCTCCTGATCTACTTTATGCCTTCCCTCCTCTTCCCCTAATTCCCAAATGTCTTCAGAAAGCACACAGGTTGAAGAGCAAAGTGATTCTCTTTGCCCCTTTTTGGCCTCAACAAGTTTGGTTCACCTTCCTTTGATCTCACCTGATTTGTCCACCGTGGACCCTGGAACCACATCGGGACCTCCTGTCTCACCCATCAGGGCAAACTCACCCAGATCTTCACAGTCTATGACTAACCGCATGGTTTCTCCAATTCCGATGATGTCTAGACAGACCAGGCTTTTTTCCTCTGTCCAGAAGGTTATCATTGCTTCCCATAAGTCTTCTATCCGACAAATTTATGAAAGTAAGTGGAAAAGGTTTTCCATTTGAGCCCAGCAGCACCACATTGATCCACTTACTGCTCCTATTTTGTCAGTCTTGGATTTCCTGGCTGGTCTTTTTTATTCAGGGGCCAGTTTCTCTACTGATACAGCCATTTCTAATTTTCACATCGGAGAGAATGATATGCCTTTGGCTTCTTCCAGACTTTGCAAAGCCTTTCTCAGGGGAACCTTCCTTCCTTCATCTTCCTATCAAGGACCTTACTCCCCTGTGGGACCTTAACTTGTTTCTACAAGCCTTGACCTTACCCTCCTTTGAACCTACTGTTAAAGCTGATTTGAAATTCCTTTTTCTGGAAAACAGCCTATCTAATGGCTATTACTTCGGACAAGAGGGTTTCTGAACTTCAAGCGCTATCTTCAAAACCTCCGTATCTTATTTTTCATAGAGACAGGGTTGCCATGTATTAATCCCTTTTTCTTATCAAAGGTTGCTTTGATCAATACTATTAATTAATCTGTTAACTCATTACATCCAGGTGATGCCTCCAGGTTCATCTGCAGTTAACTCCTACTGACCCCTTTAGGTGTCAAATATTGCTTTTTCAAATTTGCATCAGTAATTCCAAAGTCATGCTATGTACAAGTTTTTAAAAAAATTCATCTTAAAGCTTACATAATGGCATACTCAATTGCATTAATATTTGACCTCTGTCTAGTACAGGTAAAGAGATATATAAACTGTCATTTTTATTATATTAATTTATATAGATATAATTTTTCCTTTTTTCTAATATTTCAACAACCGAGTAACACAGACAGTAACTCCTCAGCCTCATATGAAAGCTCTCAGCTAGATGAATAAAATGCTGTCAACAGCATGTGTGTAACTTGAGTGGTTGCTGAGATATTGTAAGTTCTTTACAAAATATTACAAGCATAATAGTTTCTGTGTTTACTGTGACTTATAACATTTGGTTTAAGACCTGGAAGCTAAAGAATACTTCCACTATAAAAATACTTTGTGCTGAAGTGTTTGCCATTATACTTCTTTTATAACCCCTATGGTTCCAGCGATATGAACACTTGTTTGAAACGTGAGGACATGTTTTGATTCTTGTCAAAAGGCTTAGGCTCCAGCCACTGGAAGTTACAGTGCAAACTACCTGAGCTCCATTGGAGTGAATGAGTTAATCAGCCTGTATTCTTTCCAAACTTTCAAAATAAGGGAGAATATATAGTGCATCTTTTGGACGTTCACAGACAATTGTGATTCTATCTGGATACGAAGTCTGTTCTGTTTTGTTGCTTTCTCAGAATCCAGAAAATGGAAAGCAGTCGTTAAAACCAGTATTGCTCATTGGCTAACGAGTTGTATCACTCATGTATTCTTTGAATAATGCTCCCCTACTCAAAATAGTCAGAGCTCATTCCACGAGATCTAGTGCAACTTCACAAGCTTTCTGGTCTAGGGTTTCCTTAGAAGATGTTTGTGCAGCTGCGTCATGGGTGAACTCCTATACTTTCATACAAGCTTGACATTGTATCTAGGAACATTCTTTATTAATCTGCTGTGTAAAGAAACAACTATGCTTCTTTACCCATCTTCAAGAGACATCTTGATGAGTGGATGGGAAATAGAAAATTCACCCTGGGGATCATCACTCCAGTGGCTCTACTCGATAGAGGCACTGGGAACTAAGGTCGGTTGGCGCAATGCCGGGGTAATCCTATGGGCTAAGCTTGTAAAGGCTCCAGGGCCATTAGCCTAGTACACAGCTATGAACTATGAACAGAGCTGCTTTTGGTCCTGCAGTGCTCTGGAATATCCTTCCATGTGGCCACTCAGATCTGTGTAGCTAGGGACTCTGTCCCACAGGATTGCTGAAGACTGAGCAGACAACATCAGATAAAGAAGTTATGTATTCACCATAATGTTCCATCTGTGTTGTCTGCTTCAGTCTTCATCAACCTTCCCACCCTGCTTCCCCCTTCCTTGTCTCTGAAGAACCTGATGGATTTTACTGGGAACCGTTCTTCTAGTGTTGAGCTCCTGAGCAGTCTTTTTTTGCACTATTCTTTTCTTGGAATGCAGTTTATTGACTATAAACATTTGCAGCAAACTCGATGTGAGGTATCTCAGAGGAGCTAGGCATTATGGGAAGGTTGGGAGGAGCTCTAACTTTGGATCCTAAGCTTGCTGAAGGCCTTGTCGATTCCAAGCTCAGAACATGGAACCCACAGATTTGATGAAGACTGAAGCAGACAACACAGATGGAACGTTATGGTGAGTACATAACTTCTTTTTATTTCAGTCTGTGCCAGAGATTGCACATATTGTATTTAACTCATTCACTCCAATGGAGCTCCGGAAGTTTGCACTGTAACTTCCAATGGGTGGAACCTCAGCCTTTTGACAGAATCAAATTATGTTGTCACATTTCAAACAAATGTTCATATCTTTGGAACCATAGGAATTATGAAAGAAGTATAAATGGCAAACTCTTCAGCACAAACTATTTTTATAGTGGCAATATGCTTTAGGTTCTGGGTCTCAAACTAAATTTTGTAAGTCACAGTATATGCAGTAACTATTACATTTGTAATATTTTGTAAACAACTTACAATATCTCAGCAACCACTCAAGTTATACACATACTGTCAGCAGCATTTTATTCATCTAGCTGAGAACTTTCATATGAGGCTAAGGAATTTTGTCTGCTACTTGTTTGTTGAAATAGTTAGAAAAATGTGAAAATTATAACTGTATAAATTAATATAATAAAAACAACAGTTAATATCTATTTTGCTGCATTAGACAGAAGTCAAATATTAATGCCATTGAGTTTGCTATTGTGTAAGCTTTAAGACAAAATATTTTAAAATATTGTATATAGCATGGTTTTGGAATTATTGATGCAAATATAAACAAGCAATATTTGACACCTAGAGATGTCAGTAGGAGTTAACTGCAGATGCCCTTGTAGATGCCACTTGGATGTAATGAGTTAAATCTCTTTAATGCTTTGAGAGTGGTCATTTTCAGAAGGTATTTTGATTCTATTGACTCTCAAGTAAGACAGTCTGTAGCATAGACCAAATTCAGGCCTGCTGAATCTAGCTTTGTTTGAATAACTTGAGCATTGACCCAGGCCTTCTTTTTTTTGGAGAAGGTTCCCCTGCACCCTAGCAGCAGGAGTGTGCAGTTAGAACTTGTCTGATTGAAGACTGCTGGAGCAGGGCCCAGTTCTGAGCTTTTTTTCTGGTTAATTGGGTAAATTGTTTGTCAGTTGTTTGTTTTCTATTGTTTTATATATATATATATATATATATATATATATATATATATATATATATATATATATAATTTCATTCTATTCATCTGCTTTTACTGCATTTGTATTTCTTCCTACTTTATTACTAGTGACATTGACTACAACTCTGATCTGAGATGTATAACAATAAGTTATACTCACTCCCACTCACAATTACTTCCGTACCATCATGCACCCACTTCAAAACATTACTAAAAGTGCACCTAAAAACATGCTGGCTATGCCCTTGCAACCCCCACTCTAATATCATCCACCCCATCCAACTATTACCTTTCTTTCCACTCCACTAACTACCTTGATTATAGCAAGCTCAGATGCTCATAAGCCTAGTACTTATTATACAGCAGGAACTTCTCATTGTTACATTTGTTAATGCCTGTTATGTACTTCACAGATAAAGATTCTAGTTGTCTACTGATGTACTATGTTCTTCATCTGTAAATATGTTGTAAGAAATTTCTATGTTAAATTGTTAATCGCTATGTAATCCAATGTAACTACTGTCTGTTTATTTTACTGTGGAGCTTTTCTCCCCGGGCCTCCGCTGAAAATGGACCCACATCCAGACAGACACTCCCGGTCAACAAATTTAAATAAATAAAATAAATAAATAAGTATCCTTTTCTGTGCATTTAGAGAGTTTTTTATTGTATCTGCTTTATTTTCTGACAAAAAATATACTTGTTTCCTGCCTTTTTAAGCTAGTATAGTCCAGTTTTCAGGTTAAATGCTGAATTCAGGGCTGTTACAAATCTCTGTGTTTGTCCATACCTTACCTGGATAGAAGGACGTTTCTCTGCTCACCTGTGAGAGAGGGGAGCTTTGAGCAGCCTATCTATCCCTGGAGGAGTGGTTTCAGCCCAGAAATTAGTAGTTTATTGGCCATTTTTGGCTAATGTCTGTCTCTTTCATTTCCCTGCTATGCCCTTGGAACTAGACAAACTTTCAACTTAAGCACTCAAGCCATTCATTTCTCAGCCCAGCACTTGCTCAAAACTCATAGCAAGCACTTATAAACCCTAGCACTAGACCCTCCTATACTGTACAAAAGGACAAGGCTCTCTATTCAACCTTACCAGCCATTCAGTAAAACAGTTCACTGAACCTATCCAGGCATGTCCAAAGGGCAGTTTCAGACGTACTCTTCAATCCAGCTGGTGAATCTGGGCATTTTGAGGCAATGTTACAACTGCCTCATGTACACAGACAACCCTCTCCTCCTACCACCAAACACTAATACATGTGAGATATGCAATTATACAGCCAAACTGGAGGCTAAGCTGTCTCAACCCAAGGCTGGATCAGACAGTCAAGAGGAGAAGGGAAATACTTCTCACATAGACCCAGTAAACCAGCAACGGCAAAAAACACACATAAATACATGAAAACATACTCGGAGGCTCTAAATAAAAATCTGCAAAAGCAACAGAGACCTCCAAAGCAGACATCCAAGCAACCTCCACCCCCCCAACACAAATCAGGAAACACATACTTCACAAAACCAGTGTGCCATGCAATCACAGCCCTTAAGGCAAAATAACATACCCAACATACTAGGAATAGGTGACTCTATAGTCAGGCACACTGACGTCCCACTCACTAGGCTGAATAAGGAGAAGGTTACTGTTAGCTGCCTGTCGGGTGCCAGGATCCGCCACATAACACAAGCACTCAGGTCACTACAGAACAAGTACAAATACGACTCTGTCATTGTCCATGTTGGTGTGAATGACCTGATCCGTACCTCCCTGGGCTATATGAAAAGAGACATGGAAGAGCTCTCTGATCTTGTAGCCCAGGCCGGTATGACCCTGACCCCGAGTAGCATCCTGTCCTCACCAAGAATGATACCACAGTATAAAGAAAAAATTCTCGATTTCAACAATTGGCTAAGTTTCTGGGGTCATTCAAAGGGGATCCAGTGTCTGTCCGCCTGGGCTGACATACTCGACAAGACACGCTGCTTCGCTAGAGACGGCTTGCACCTGTCACCCTTAGGCTTACGCCAGTGCTCCTGCCACCCCCATAGTGCCTTTTTTAGGCAAGACTCAAAAGACAAACCCACCATCATAAATAGCACAAGTAACAAAACACTGAGGGTAATGCTACTCAGTGCCAAAAGTCTAAACCTCAAAATGCACGCACTCGAGGCACTCCTCAGTATGGAGAAAATTGATATATGTGCAGTAACAGAAACCTGGTTTCAGGCTCCAGAGAGCACCCCAGCACTACCAGGCTACAACTCATACCATACATTTCGGCCACAAAATCTGGACCGAAATACAAACGGCGGGGGTGTATCCATATTCATCAAGGAAACCCACACCTCCAGGTTAGTGGCACAGCATGATGCTTCAGAGATCATCCACGTGCAACTAACAATGGGCAAAACTGCAATTCAAATTGTAGCTTGCTACAGATCACCCACCATGTCCCAGGACCCCCATTCTGCATTTCTGGAAACACTGGGAAATATAAAGGTCCTACCAAACACCCTAATATTGGGTGATTTCAATTACCCAAACATTAATTGGGAGAACTACTCAAGTACTAACTCCCTTGCACAACATTTCCTAGAATTTATAAACTCAAACACCCTGGATCAACTGGTCAACACTCCCACAAGAGGTGACAACATATTGGACCTAGTCATCACCAACATGTGCGACCGGTGCTCCACACCAGAGGTCAACCCCTCACTGGTTAGATCTGACCATAAACAAATCACTTTAGATATCCACATTCCACCCCCACCCCCGGACAAGGAAACCACTGTGAAAAACTTTTCAAAAGCAAACTTCACGTTACTTAAGACCGAAGTGGAAAGTTTCAAAGCCCCCATGCTAAAGGATAACATTGTCCAAGCTGCAAATTCCTTTACTAATGCATTCTGTGGGCACCTACAAGAATGCATGGATCATGCTATCCCAAGCGAAACCAAGACTCACTCCTGCAAGAAAAGGAAACCAGTCTGGTCGACTCCTGCCACAAACAAGCTATACAATAGAAGGAGGAAACTAATACAGAAAAGAGTAAAATCCCAAGAAGGGAAGACATCCCTGATCAGTATCAGCAAGAAACTACGATCCCTCATAAAATCATCCAAGGCGAGTTTTGAAAGAAAAATTGCCAAGGACTCCAAAGATAACCACAAGGCATTATTTAGCTATGTCAAGAATCTAAGTGGCAGTGCTCAGATCTGCTTGGAGTTAGTGCAGAATGGTACAAAATACACTGAACCAACCGATATTGCCAGCATCCTGGCAGACAGGTTCAGCGCAAACATCACCCCTTCTCACCCCCAAAAGTGTCCATAACCATACCAGAAGAATGTAGAGCTCCTGAAATCACAGTTTAAAACAGCCCTCTCCAAAGCCAAAAACACAGCATCAATGGGACCGGACGGTGTCCCAGGCTGTGTCCTACACAAACTCAAAGACAAACTAATCTCTCACCTAAACACACTGTTCAAACTCAGCCTCTCCACAGGTTACATACCCATAGAGTGGTGCACAGCAACGGTTATTCCGCTCCACAAAGGTGAAGCCACAACAGACCCCCGGAACTATCGCCCTGTAAGCCTGACTAGCTTGGTCTGCAAGGCTATGGAGCGCATCATCATGGAACTCATTAACAGAGACATAGGGAACCTCCAAACACTGGACGCTACCCAGTTCAGCTTTGTTAAGGGCAGATCATGCCTCCTAAACCTGGTGGACTTCCTTGAGACAGTTACCAAGGCTATTGATGAGGGAAAGGTGGTACACACAGCCTATCTAGACCTCGCAAAGGCCTTTGACACCATTCCCCATTCTGGTATTATAGACAAGCTCACCAGCCTGAACATAAACCCCTATGTCACAAGATGGGTTGTCAACTGGCTCACGGACAGAACCCACATGGTAAGAGTTGCGGGAGCTAGGTCTGAACCTCACCACAACAATAAATAGGACATGCTGGAGGGATAGATTCCTGTCACAGAGACTTCCCATGCTTTGGATTCCAATCTGCATTAGACAGAGCTCCTCGCTAACACTCTTCAAGAGAAACCTTGACGAGTGGATGGGAAACAGAAAGTTTACCCCGGGGATCACTTCAGTGACTCTGCTGGAAAGAGGCACAGGGAACTAATCTAAGGGGGCGGCGAAAACCAACATATTCTGGCTAGGCTTATAAATGCCTTCGGGCAGATAGCCTAGTACCTAGCTATGAGCCTATGGTGCAGTAGTTATCTGACCAGTCTTATAAGAAGATTTCATTGCTGCATTTTATAAGTATACTAAAATGACATTTACATCTAATTGAATTTTCTGTATAAGAAATACGGTGATACCTCTTACTTATACACAGATCCCTTTGTCAGCTTTAATAGCAAGTAGGAAGCAAGGTGGATATCATAGTATCAAAGTAGAATATAAGGCCGTCAGTCCAAGGGGCCTTTTTAAGTCTAGCAATGCTTCCCAATAAAATGTGGAAGGTACTGGTTCCTAAAGGTTTTGTGGAAGTATCTTTCATGGTCTCAAGCAAGAATTACATATGCTAGCTCAAATATTTATAGGTGGCACAGAGTTTTGCATTTTATGTTTTGCGGTTATTTTAGAAGACAGGACATCCTAGTCTCACTTCCTTTGTAGAGTTTATTTCAGCTCCAGCCTACAAAGAGTTTAAATTGCAGTCATTGTATGTGTTAATAAATAATAATTTTATGTCACTGAGCTTTTATAGGCTTTGTTGGCCAAATATTTTACTTATGTTATGGAATTCACTATTAACATCTAATACCAAATTTGTGCTCCATGAAACATATGACATTCTTTATTATGCCTATCTTCAGATAACTTTGGGTAAGATAAAAGATTCTTCACCATATTTAACAGCAGTCGAAATCAGATGAAGTACAGACCAGTCAAGGAACTGCCTACAGCTGATATCATGTATAGAGCATATTTACAAGGGAATTAATAGAACAAGAACTAAAAAAATGCTTTGGGTAAATACCACAGTTGCTAGTAACACATAAAAAAGTAAAATAATGTCAAAGCTGTATGTGCTATCAGTAACTCACAAATGCATTTGCTGAAGTATGTTATAGTGAAAGGGTTGCCTGAGCAAAAGTCAGCAGTCAGAAAATATATCTAGTCTTATTTTTCCTTCAGGGAAGAACTAAATCATCTGCAAGGTTTACTGTTCAAAAGAGACAGAATAATAAATGTTCTTCGTGTTTCACTCTCACGGTCATCACATTTGGGTTATCTGTTTGCAGTAGCCCTCAGTCGGCCTGATTATCAAAGTCTTGGGTCTTGCATCGGTTACTATCTCATCTTCCATGACGTCAGGTAGTCAGGAGTATAAAGCATGCAGCCGACGCCATTACATCAGTCTTTCTTGCCGTGCGGTGCCCAAGCAGAAGCAGTTCGCAAGTGCCGGTTGACCGACTCTTGAAATTTTCATTTTCGAGTTTCAGGTCCAAAGCTGCCAATGACACTTCTCCTAAGCTAGTCGCGAGTTCGCCAGTACTCAGTAAGGCGCTTTTGCAGCCCCTGATACCCGCTATTTTAGATTTTCTGAGTCCTTTGTGCAAAGAGATGCTTCAACTGCAGAACCTGTGGATGTCTCTACCTTGGATGGGTCCGGAGCCGCTATGTAGTTACCGGCTTCTGAGGGTGTATTCAGGCCTACTGACTTGCATATTAAACTGACGCCGTCTTCTTCTTCAAGGCCTAAAACTCGATCCATGCCTAGAAAACCGACGCCCAGACCGCATGGTCAGGCCTCTATGCCTAAAAAAACAAATGATAAGAATGGCTGAAGACCTTATTACTTTAATCAGGGGAAGCCAACCTTCCCCCTCTGAGACCTAGGACTGAATTTGCTTATGATACTTCTGATCAGGATTCTGAAATTTCTGATGTTCTTCATGTTTCACTGTTGCAGTCATTACATTTGGGTAATCTGCTTGCAGGTTGCCCTCAGTCGGCCTGATTAACAATGTCTTGGGTCCTGCGTTGGTTGCTGTCCCTTCTCTCATGACATCAGGTCATCAGGGGTATAAAAAATGCAGCCAATGCCATTACATCAGACTTTCTTGCCGTGGGGTGCACGAAGCAGAAGCAGTTCGCAAGACTCCTGAAATTTTCATTTTCGAGTTTCAGAACCAAAGTCTTCAACTAAAAGTTAAGTACCCTGTTGGGGAAACTTTTTCTTGCTCCTTCCCGATATCAGTAAAAGTTAATAATTGCATTACTTGTGGAAAGCAAATACCTCATAAAGATTTTCATTCATACTGTATTCCTTGCCTAGGCCCTGACCATCACGTACCTTGTTGTCAGTTTTGTGCTTTATTTAATCAGCGCACTATCCATCGTCGGTATATTTTTGCCTATAAATATTTCTGTTCTTGGTTTAATTATCCAGAAAAGACTGAGTAAGGAGAAGGTCACAGTAAGCTGCCTGTCGGGCGCTAGAATCCGCCACATAACGCAAGCACTCAGGTCTCTCAACAGCAGGTACAAATAAGACTCAGTCATTGCCCACGCTGGTGTAAACGACCTGAGACGTACCTCCTTGGACTACATGAAAAGAGACATTGAGGAGCTCTCTGATTATGTAGCCCAGGCAGGTATGACCCTGACCTTGAGCAGTATCCTACCTTCACCAAGAATGATGCCACAATACAGAGATAAGATGATCAGCTTTAACAATTGGCTTAAACTCTGGTGTCATTCAAAGGGGATCAATGTCTGTCTGCCTGGGATGACATGCTGGACAAGCCACGCTGCTTCAAGGGCGGCTTGCACCTGTCACCCTGGGATTCGGATATTGGCAAAGGCTCTTGCCACCCCATAGTGCCTTTTTAGGCAACGCTCAAATTCTAAACCTAGCACCCTAGAACACAAAAAGGAAAAAACTAAGGGTAATGCTGCTCAATGCCAGAAGTCTAAATCTCAAAATGCACGCACTCGAGGCCCTTCTCAGTATGGAGAACATCGATGTCTGTGCAGTGACAGAAACCTGGTTCAAGGCTCCTGAGAGCACCCCAGCACTATCAGGTTTTACCTCTTATCATGCATTCCGGCCCCAAAATCCGGACAATACCAAGAAAGGAGGGGGGGTATCCATATTCATCAAGGACACCCACACCTCAAGACTGGTGGCAACGCACGATGCATCGGAGACCATCCAGGTGCAATTAACCATAGGCAAGACTGCTCTGCAAATTGTAGCATGTTACAGGCCACCCTCACAAACTCAGGAACCTCACATGGCCTTCCTGAAAACACTAGAGGGGATAAATGTATCACCAAACACCATCATACTAGGTGACTTCAATTACCCTAATATAGACTGGGAACACTGCTCAAGCCCAAACACCCTAGCCCAAAAGTTCCTGGAATTCATAAACTCAAATGCCATGGAACAACTAGTCACCATCCCCACAAGAGGAGAAAACATACTTGATCTCATCATCATGAACATGGGAGCACAATGTTCAACACCGGAAGTATACCCCTCACTGGTGAGATCAGATCACAAACTAATCTCGCTGGAGGTCCTCATCCCACCCCACCTGAAATAAAAAGACCACAGTAAAGAACTTCTCGAAAGCCGACTTCACACTTCTAAAGACTAGTGTGATCTCCTTTAAGGCCCCCGAGCCAGCGGAAAACAGTATTCAAGCCGCTGAATCACTTACAAATGCCTTCTACCAGCACCTGCAGGACTGCATGGATAAGGCAATCCCAAGCAAAACAAAGACTCTTTGTACCAAAGGCAAGCATCCAGTCTAGTGGACCCCAGCCATAAACAAACTCTACAACAAAAGGAGGAAGCTACTACAAGATAGAGCAAAATCCTTAAAAGGTAAGACACCCTTGATCACTATAAGTAAAAAACTAAGAGCTCTCATAAAATCATCCAAAGCAAATTTTGAGAGAAAAATAGCTAAAGACTCAAAAGACAATCATAAGGCCTTCTTTAGCTATGTTAGAAACCTGGGAGGAAACTCCCAGATATGCTCAGAACTAGTTCAAAATGATGTGAAGATTACTGATCCTACAGACATTGCCAACATACTGGCTGACAGGTTCAGTGCAAACTTCTCCCCTCCCCAAAGGAGAGATATCTATACCAGCGATTGCAGCCCCCAAACATCTCCAACGCCCAAGTGAGAACTGCTCTCTCCAAAGCAAAAACACAGCATCCATGGGACCTGATGGTGTCCCGGCTGTGTGCTCCATGAACTCAACGAGGAATTAAACCCACAGCTAGGACAGCTGTTTAATCATAGTCTTACCTCTGGATACGTACCCAAGGAGTGGCGCACTGCAACTGTGGTCCCACTTCACAAAGGCGGTGCCTCCACCGACCCTGGAAATTACCGGCCCATTAGCTTGACAAGCCTTATCTGCAAAGCCATGGAGAGGATCATAATGGAACTCATAAATAAAGACATAGGGAATTTGCAGACTTTGGATCCATCCCAGTTTGGCTTTGTCAAAGGCAGATCATGCCTTCTAAACTTGGTTGACTTTTTCAAAACAGTCACCAAAGCCATTGATGAGGGAAAGGCAGTCCATACAGCCTACCTCGATCTGGCGAAGGCCTTCGATACAATACCCACTCGGGTATCATTGAAAAACTCATCAGCTTAAATGTTAACCCATACATCACAAGATGGGTTGCAAACTGGCTGAGTGACAGAACCCACAGGGTCAGAGTTGCTGGCGCCATGTCAGACTCAAAGCCTGTCACAAGTGGTGTACCACAGGGCTCAGTCCTGGGCCCACTCTTGTTTGGCATCTACTTTTCCAGTACAAGCAAACACAGGAGGGTTATGGCTGACAAAGTTTGCAGATGACTGCAAACTGGGCGCCATAGTAGAAAACACATCTGACACAGATATCCTTCAGAAGGGTCTCTCAGAAGCGGATAACTGGTGCCAGAGCCATGGCCTAAAGTTAAATGCCAAAAATGCATAGTCATACCCTTGGAAAAACAAGGTTACCCCTAGCTACCAAATAGGTGGCAATCCACTGAGCACAGAAGAAGTTATCAGGGACCTGGGGACCCAGGTTGATAGTAGTCTGTCATTCGACACCCATGTAGCTAAAGTAGTTAGGAAGACCTTCTACATTGCCCACCTTATCATGAAGGGATTCTCATCTAGATCAAGGGAGGTCATAGTCTCCCTATACTCATCACTCATCAGACCAATGATTGAGTACAATGCCCCATTCGGAATGTATCTGACCCGACACTTGCAGCAGCTGGAGAGGCCACAAAAGTTCCTCACCAAAAGGATAAAGGGTCTCAAACATCTGTCCTATGCTGCCCAACTGAAAGAACTCCAGCTCTATTCAGTAAACACCGCTTGCTCAGAGGTGACCTTTGCCTAACATACAAGGCCATGTCAAACCCAGATTTGATGAATATGCTTCACCTCAAAAAATCTAGATCCGTCAGAGCCACAAGGGCGGGAGACTTAAACCTCGACACGGCTATTAATAGGACGTGCTGGAGGGATAGATTCATCACCCAAAGACTCCCTATGCTGTGGAATAAAATCCCGGTATATGTGAGGCAGAGCACCTCGCTGGCCTTGTTCAAGAGAAATCTTGACCAATGGATGGGAGATCGCAGATATACCCCAGGGATTACCTCAGTGTCACTGCTCGACAGAGGCACAGCAAAATAATGGGTATAGTTCCCCATACTAAAGGGGTGGCGTAAGTATGGGCTAGGCTTGTAAATGCCCTCGGGCAGATAGCCTAGTATGAACCTATGAACCTATGTCATCGGTTAGCCATCCGACTACCGGAATTCTGAAAAAAATGCAAAGATAAAGACAGAGACAGGCCACTGAGGTCCAAAACTGCCGACGACGCTTCTCCTAAGCCAGTCGCCAGTTCGCCGGTACTCAGTGAGTCACATTCGCAGCCCCTGATATCCACTACTTCTGATTCGCAGGCCTCTACTGAGACCCATTTGGTATGCCGCGAGATACTTCAACTATGGAACCCGCGGATGTCTCTACCTTGAATGGGTCCGGAGCCGCTGTGCAGGCACTGGCTTCTGAGGGTGTATTCAGGCCTACGGACTTGCTTATTAAATCGATGCCCCCTTCATTAATGAGGCCTATATCTCGATCCATGTCTAAAAAACCGATGCCCAAGCCACATGCTCAGGCCTCTATGCCTAAACAAAAAATGATTAAAATGGCTGAAGATCTAATAACTCTAATCAGGGGTAGTCAACCCCCCCTCACCCACTAAGAGACCTACGGCTGAGCTTGATTATGAATCTTCTGATCAGGATTCTGTTTTTTCTGACTCTTCTGATTACCTGGATTTGTCCTTACCTACTTATGAGGACTCTAATGCAGATGACTCTATTCCCTCTACTTCCCCTCCTGAGGATTTTTCTTTTGGGGAAACCGTACATACTCTGAGGGAGCATTTTCAGGGGAAAGCCAGGAATTTTCTGATTCAAAACAGAGGCTTAGGGATTTCCTTCTCCTACCTTAGCTTAGGCCTTTGGCTATTCCTCCTGTACTAGACATTGTTGTTGATGCTTTCTCGGAATCCAGTTTGGCCCCTGATTCCTTCCCTCCTGCTCCCAGTAAACCTGACAGATACTACAGGGTCCCTGAGTCCCATAACTTCCTTTTCAAAAATCCTATTGCAGATCCAGAGACTATTTCACAGGGGCCCAATTGCAGATCCAGAGACTATTTCACAGGGGCCCAAGGGCATTAAGTTTTCTACTGCTAAAAATCCTACCCCTTCTGATAGAGACTCCAGGGCACTGGATAGATGGGGTAAAAAGGTTTATACTTCAGCAACCTTGGCAATTAGAGCTTTAAACTGCCAATTTCATATGTTAAAATATCAGCAACATGTTATTGGACTAATTAAACAGAAAATTATGTTGATTCATGACTGTGTGGAAAATAAAGACTTGCAGGATTTAATGCATTCTGCTGAACAAGTTGGAAAACATACTTTGCAATGTGGTTTTGATTCATTAGAGGCCTCTTGCAGGGCTGCTGTTACTGGGTCTGTTTTCAGGAGGCATGCTTGGCTTAAGGAGCAATTTTTGCCTGATCATGTTAAAGCTAAATTGTTGAATGCTCCTTTAAATCAGGACCGCCTGTTTGGCAACAAGGCTGAAGAAGTTCTTAAAAAGATGGAAGATAAAGCGAAATCTATGCAAATGGTTAAAGATTTTTTACAAGTTCAGCCTCCTAGATTTAGTAGACACTGGCCTTCTAATAATTGGTCCTTTCCAGCCCCTTCCAGGTCTTCTCTAGCCAAACCCAGACACAGCAACAACACCAGGTTTCAGTCCCAGGGGACACACAGAACTAAGCAGTGGGGGCTTCCACTTCCAAATCTGGGAATAATAAGACTCCCCCGTATGGTAAACTGTCTCAATGACTTCCTTTTAAAATTTCCAAGCACTTATCAACTGACTGCCCCTTTGGGGGGAAAGATCGCTCTTCATGCAAAGAATTGGGAACTCATTACCCAGGACAAATGGGTTTTAAATATAGTGTCCCAGGGATACAGATTTCACTTCCACACGTTGCCAACACCAAGTGGGTGGCTGGACCTACCCCCAAATCAGTGGGCAGAGGCCCAAAAACAAGTACTTTCTCTCTTAAGCATGGGGGTTATTCATCTGGTACCAGAAGAGGAAAAGGGACAAGGTTTCTACTCGAGACTTTTCCTGGTACCCAGAAAAGACAATTCATGGCTTCCTATCCTGGACCTGTCTACTCTAAACACCTTTCTGGAAATTCCAAAATTCAAGATGCTGACTTCAATTACGTCCTCTGCTAGGCAAAGACACCTGGTTGGCAAAACTAGAGCTAAAAGAAGCATACATGCACATCCCAATCAGGGAATCTTGCAGAAAATACCTGCGCTTCAAAGTAGGCTACATGCACTATCAGATGTTCTTTGTGTTTCACTGTTGCAGTCATTACATTTGGGTAATCTGCTGGCAGGTTGCCTTCAGTTGGAAATGTAATGACTGCAACTGTGAATACACTCGAACATCTACATTTATGGTAAGTGTACACAACTGTACTTTCTCTGCACTGCCCTTTGGCTTATCTACTGTGCCCAGGGTATTCACAAAGTGCCTAGCTCCAGTGATTGCATTTTGCAGTTAAAGAAGTATTCAGATATACCCATATCTGGACAATTGTGTAATTCAGGTGGAAAGCCAGGACATACTTTTGAATCATCTGGCATTTGTAAAAAAGGTTCTAACTTGTCTGGGGAACACCATAAATGAAACGAAATCACAACTGGTACCCAGTCAACAAATTACATTCCTGGGAGCAAGCTTGAAAAGAACTTCCCAGATGGTTTATATCACGCCAGAAAAGCAAAACTCATTTGTCAACCTACTTCAAACAAGTGGCCACGAAAACCCTGCTTATCTGCAAGACAATACTGCAAGCCTTGTTGGTTCATGGCCACCTGCATTCTTCTAATTCCCTATGCAAGACTGCATATGAGGAAACTACAGTGGTATCTAAAAAGCCTATGGAGTCAACATTCTCACAGCCTAGAAACAATGATTCCCATCATACCTTGCCTATGCCTAGAGTTCCTTTGGTGGGCAGAAGCCTGCCACCAAAACAAGGGGCTACCTTTCACACCACCCCCTGCCGACCAAACCCTAACAACAGATGCATCAGACTATGCATGGGGGGGGGGCTCACCTGGCAGGGAAGTGCATTCAGGGCAAATGGAACCCAAGTCAAATGCACCTGCATATCAATCAAAAAGAAATGTTAGCTGTACAGAATGCTCTGACAGCCTTCAAGGACTACATTCTTCCAGGACAACTAATGGTAAAGACGGACAACACCACGGTTATGTGGTACATAAACAAGCAGGGGGGTACAAATTCTTACCCCCTCTGCAGACTAGCCATGGCATTGTGGAACACAGCCTTGAACTACCAAGTGCACCTACAAGCTCAATTCCTGCCAGGAAAGTTAAATACACTGGCAGACAGACTAAGCAGAAACTTTATGGACCCACACGAGTGGAAACTGGAACCAAGGATTTTCCAACATGTTGACAAGCGAATGGGGGAGCCCGGATATTGACCTGTTTGCCTCCCCCCAGAACTACCAATTGGACAAATTTTACACAAGGACTCCCCACAAATGAGCCTGGAAAGTGGATGCTCTGTCCTTTATCTGGAAAAACTCCCCACAAACAAGCCTAGAAAGTGGATGCTCTGTCCTTCATCTGGAAAAACCTATCTGTCTATGCATTCCCCCCGCTGCCTCTGCTCTCCAAAGTACTACTAAAAGTCAAACAGGACAAACCAAGGATGATTTTGATTGCTTCAGACTGGCCGTGCCAACACTGGTAACCCCTCCTGTGCAGTGTGTCAAGGTTATCTCCATGGCACCTGCCTCAGACTCCTTCCCTGCTGTCTTAGCAGGAGAACCATATTCTGCTCCCTCAGCTTCCAACACTGAACCTTGCAGGCTGGCTAATTACTTAATCTCTCCTTTACCATCCCTCAGCAAACATGTGATGGATTTCATCTTAGCGGCAAGGAGGCCTAGTACTAGAAAATCTTATGCTGAAAAATGGAAAAGATTCTGTGCCTGGAACCAATCTCAAAGAATGAGCACAACAGATTTTACAATATTTAACTGAGATGCTTCTCAAGGGCCTGTCTTTTTCCTCCATTAAAATCCACGCCTTAGCCATTTCAGATCATTATAACACAGAACCTCCCCTCTACTCTCATCCACTGCTCAAACAGTGCCTGAGAGGGGCCAAAAATTTTAGACCACACAGGAGAGATCCAAACCCAGCCTGGGACCTTAAATTTGTATTAAAACTCATTCTCCCTCCTTTCGAGCCAGCTGCTACTGCAGACTTAAAATTTCTTCCTTGGAAAACAGCTTTCCTTTTAGCAAACACTTCAGCTAGAAGGGTATCTGAATTACAGGCCCTTATGGCAGTGGAGCCTTTCGTCATCTTTCATGTGGACAGGGTATTACTCAGGACCAATCCATCCTTCATGTCCAAGGTGGTATCCAGTGTGGCTCTAAATCAGTACATTCATTTGCCAACCTTCTTTTCCAATCCACAGAACAAAGGGGAACGGATTCTGCATTCCTTGGATGTGCACAGACAACTTAGATTCTACTTGGACAGGACTAAACCTCAAAGAAAATCTGAACAACTGCTGGTAGCATTTGCTGTAGGGGCAGATGGGAAGGCCATTTCAAAACAAACCATTTTTAAATGGATAAGCCATTGCATTTATTTCTGCTATAAGCACCATGGAAAACCTATTCCCCAGGGTATCAGACCTCACTCCACCAGGGCTGCATCTACTTCTACAGCCTGTCTCAGAGGCGTTCCTACCAGGGACATCCTAGAAGCTGCTACCTGGAGTTCTGTACATACTTTCACCAAGCATTACCATTTGCCAATTTTCTCTAAATCCAGAGCTGGCTTTGCCACTGCAATCTTGCAGGGCCTTATAGCTGCTCCTAATGCTCTCTAAACTCCTCCTCCCAACCATAGCTTTGGGAATCTACCCAAATGTAATGACTGCAACAGTGAAACACGAAGAACATAATACAGTTGTGTACACTTACCATAAATGTAGATGTTCAAGTGTATTCACTGTTGCAGTCCTGGTTACCCTCCCTCCTTCCCCCTAACTTCTTTTGGCTATACCTCTACTTTCCTTTACTATGCTTAAAAGCCTTTTTTGTGTATTTGCTTTTTTGTTGGAGGTATACCTTTGTGTTTTATGTTTAATTGCTCCCCATTAGGGGGGCACCTGACATCTGGGGCAAGAAAAACTGATGTAATAGCATCGGCTGCATGTTTTCTACCCCTGACATCATGGAAGAAGGAACAGCAACCTACACAGGACCCAAAACTTTTAATCAGGCCGACTGAGGGCAACCTGCAAGCAGATTACCCAAATGTAATGACTGCAACAGTGAATACACTCGAACATCTACATTTATCGTAAGTGTACACAACTGTACTTTTCCTGTGATGACCAGGATTTACCCTTATCTATCTATGAGGATTCTGATGCAGAAGACTCTATTCCCTCTGCTTCCCCTCCAGAGGGTTTCTCTTTTGGTGAAACCTTGCATACTCTTAGGGAGCATTTTCGTTGGGAAGGGCAGGATTACTCTGATTCTAAAAAGAGGCTTAAGGATTTCTTACTCCTGCCCCAACACAGGCCTTTAGCTATCCCCCCTGTACTGGACATTGTTGATGATGCCTTTTCGGAATCTAGCTTGGCCTCTGACTCCTTACCTCCTGCTCCCAGAAAACCTGATGGATATTACAGGGTTCCTGACTCTCATAAGTTCATTTTTAAAAATCCTACTGTGGATCCTGCAACCATTTCACAGGGACCCAAGGGCATTAAGGCTACTACTGCCAAAAATCCTACCCCCTCTGATAGAGATTCCAGGGCGCTGGATAGATGGGATAAGAAGGTATACACTTCTGCAACCTTGGCCATTAGGGCCTTAAACTGCCAGTTTCATATGTTAAAGTATCAGCAGCATATTATTGGATTGCTTAAACAGAAGGTGATGTTGATTCGTGACTATGCTGAAAATAAGGATTTACAGGATTTAATGCATTCTGCTGAACAAGTTGGAAAACATACTTTGCAATGTGTTTTTTATTCACTAGAGGCATCTTGCAGGGCTGCTGTCACTGGGTCTGTATTTAGAAAGGCATGCTTGGCTTAAGGAGCAATCTTTGCCAGATCATGTTAAAGCTAAATTGCTCGATGCTCCCTTAAATCAGGACTGCCTGTTTGGCAACAAAGCAGAAGAAGTACTTAAAAAGATGGAGGAAAAATCTAAATCTATGCAAACTGTTAAAAGATTTCCTACAAATACAGCCTCCACGATTTAGTAGGCATTGGCCCTTTCCTGCCTCTTCAGGCTTTCTCCATCCAAACCCAGAACCAGCAGAACACCCAGGCTTCAGTCCCAAGGTACGCACAGAACTAAGCAGTGGGGGCTCCCACTTCCAAATCAGGGAGTAGTAAGACCCCCCCCCCATGGTAAACTATGTCAATGACTTACTTTAAAACTTCCAAGCCCTTCTCAACTGACTACTCCTTTAGGGGAAAAGATTGCTCTGCAGACAGAAAACTGGGAACTCATTACCCAGGACAAATGGGTTTTAAATATAGTTTCCCAAGGATAGAGATTCCACTTCCACACTCTTCCATCCCCAAACGGTTGGCCAGATCTACTCCCAAATTAGTGGGCAGAGGCTCAAAAGCAAGTACTCTCTCTCTTAAGTATAAGGGCTATTCAAACTGTCCCAGAAGAGGAAAGTGGACGAAGTTTCTACTCGAGACTTTTCCTGGTACCCAGAAAAGACAACACATAGCATCCTATCCTGGACCTTTCTATCCTAAACACCTTTTTGGTGATCCCAAAATTCATGATGCTAACTCTTCACCAGTTGCTTCCTATGCTAGGCAAGGATGCCTGTTTGGCAACACTGGATTTAAAGGAACCCTACCTGCACATCCCAATCAGGGAATCTTGCAGAGGATACCTACGCTTCAAAGCAGGCTACATGCACTATCAGTTCTCTGCACTGCCCTTTGGCTTATCTACTGTGCCCATGGTATTCACAAACTGCCTAGCTCCAGTCATTGCATTTTGCTGGCAAAGAAATATTCAAATATACCCATACCTGGACGATTGTCTAATTCAGGCAGAAAGCCAGGACATACTTTTGAATCATCTGGCATTTGTACAGAAGGTGCTAACTCGTCTGGGGTACACCATAAACAAAAAGAAATCAGATCTTGTACCCTGTCAACAAATTATATTCCTGGTTGCAAGCTCGAACACAACTTCCCAGATGGCTTTCCTCATGCCAGAGAAACAAATTCATTTGGAAGCTTACTTCAAAGTAATGGCCACAAAAACCCTGCGATCTGCAAGACAAATACTGCAAGCCTTGGGGTTCATGGCCTCCTGCATTCTCCTAATTCCATATGCAAGACTGCATATGAAGAAACTACAGTGGTATCTAAAAAGCCTATGTTGTCAACATTCTCAGGATCTAGAAGCAATGATTCCCATCATACCTTGCCTACAGTTAGAGTTCCTTTAGTGGGCAGTGGCCTGCCACCAAACAAGGGGCTACCATTCACTCTACCCCCCTGCCACCCAAACCCTAACAACAGATGCATCAGACTATGCATGAGGGGCTCACTTGGCAGGTAAGTGCATTCAGGGCAATTGGAACCCAAGTAAAATGCACCTGCATATCAATCAAAAAGAAATGTTAGCTGTCCAGAATGCTCTGACAGCCTTCAAGGACCACATTCTTCCAGAACAGTTAATGGTAAAGACTGACAACACCACTGTTATGTGGTACATAAACAAGCAGGGGGAAACCCACTCATACCCCCTTTGCAGACTAGGCCATGGCTTCGTGGAACACAGCCTTGAGATAACACGTGCACCTACAGGCTCAATTCCTGCCAGGAAAGCTAAATACACTGGCAGTCGAACTAAGCAAAAATCTAATGGACCCACACAAGTGGAAACTGGAACCAAAGACTTTCAACATGTTGATAAACAAATGGGGGAGCCCAGATATAGACCTGTTTGCCTCCCCCCACAACTACCAATTGGACAAATTCTGCACAAAGACTCCCCACAAACAAGCGTGGAAAGTGGATGCCCTGTCCTTCACCTGGAAAAATCTTATCAGTTTATGCCTTTCCCTCCTCTGCCTCTCCTCTGCAAGGTACTACTAAAGATCAAACAGGACAAACCAAGGACGATACTAATTGCACCAGACTGGCTACGCCAACACTGGTACCCCCTCTTGCGCAGTGTCACTGCTGGCCCCATGGCACCTGCCTCAGACCCCTACCCTGCTGTCCAAGCAGGAGGGCCAGATTCCGCATCCTCGGCTTCAAACCCTGAACCTGGCAGCCTGGCTGATTACCTGATCTCTCTATTACCATCCCTCAGTAAATAAGTGTTGGATGTCATTCTGGAGGCAAGGAGGCCTAGTACTAGAAAATCTTATGCTGAAAAATGAAAAAGATTCTGTTCCTGGAACCAAACTCAGGGGATGGGCACAGCAGCGCCCATTTTACCTCCGATTCTGCAATACTTAACTGAGATGCTTCACAAGGGCCTTTCCTTCTCGTCCATCAGAATTCATGCCTCAACCATTTCAGCTCACTACAACAGAGAACCACCTCTTCTCTCATCCTCTGCTCAAGTAGTTCCTCAGAGGGGCCCAAAACATAAGACTGCCCAGGGGAGTCCCAACGCCAGCCTGAGGCCTTTACTTTGTATTGGAAAAACTCACTCTACCTCCTTTTGAGCCAGCTGCAATTGCAGAGTTAAAATTCCTTTCTTGGAAAACAGCTTTCCTTTCAGCCATCACTTCAGCAAGAAGGGTGTCTGAATTACAGGCCCTTATGGCAGTGGAGCCTTTCATCATCTTTCATGCTGACAGGGTGTCCTTCATGCCCAAGGTAGTATCCAGTGTGGCTCTTAATCAGGCCATTAATTTGCCAACCTTCTTTTCTAATCCACAGAACAAAGGGGAATGGATACTGCACTCCTTAGATGTGTACTGACAACTTAGATTTTATTTGGACAGGACTAAACCTCTCTGGAAATCTGAACAGCTGCTGGTGGCATTTGCTGCAGGGGCAGAGGGGAAGGCCATTTCAAAACAAACCATTTCTAAATGGATAGGCCATTGCATTAATTTCTACTATAAGCACCATGGAAAACCTATCCCGCAGGGGAAAAGACCACACTCAACCAGGGTTGCATCTACCTCTACAGCCTTTCTCAGAGGTGTCCCTACCAGGGATATCCTAGAATATCCTAGAAGCTGCTACCTGGAGTTCTGTACATACTTTCACCAAGCATTACCATTTGCCAATTTTCTCTAAATCCAGAGCTGGTTTTGCCACTGCAGTCTTGCAGGGCCTTATAGCTGGTCCTAATGCTATCTAAATTCCTCCTCCAATCCTTAGCTTTGGGAATCTACCCAAATGTGATGACTGCAACAGTGAAACACGAAGAACATAGTACAGTTGTGTGCACTTACTATAAATGTAGATGTTCGAGTGTTTTCACTGTTGCAGTCCTGGTTACCCTCCTTCCAGCCCCCTGACTTCTTTTGGCTATACCTCTATCCCTCTTTCTATGCTTAAAAGCTTTTTGGTGTATTTGCTTTTTTGTTGGAGGTATAAACTTGTATGTATATATATATATATATATATGTATATATATATATATATATATATATTTAATTGCTTCGCATTATGGGGGCACCTGACATCTGGGGCAAGAAAAACTGATGTAATGGCGTTGGCTGCATGCTTTATACCCCTGACTACATGACATCATGGAGGATGAGACAGCAACTGACGCAGGACCCAAGACTTTGATAATCAGGCCGACTGAGGGCTACTGTAAGCAGAAAACCCAAATGTGATGACTGCAACAGTGAATACACTCGAACATCTACATTTATGGTAAGTGTTTACAACTGTACTTTCTCAGTCAACTGAGAAAAATGTTTGAGAGGTTATATGGTCACATCAGTAAATAGGAGGTGCAAAGAAGGAGCAGGCAGTACAGTATTTGGCCAGAAATGCTAACTCAGAGCTAGTAGTACAGAGGTGTGCCATGTACAGGACATAATGTAACAGTTCAAAAGAAGGCGTGTTGGCATACAAAGTTTTTTATCATTTGTGTTGCTGAGTGAGTATGGAACTGCTCCATTTCAAAGAAGACCTGCATCTTATCTTATCTGTGTGGATAAATATTCCAGGCTGTGTTTAGTACATTAGTGTGTATTCTAGAGACTGGGATACCCTGTGTTGTCGTATCTGACTTGACACAAGTGTAGAATTTATAAGTTGAACATGTGAGAATTCAGAAATGTGAAATAAAGAGGTTTGTATAACTTTAAGGCTACTGCAATGGCTAGAGTGATTTTCGTTTTGTGTGGCATATAGAAGTTGAAATATAACCATCATGGAGGTTGGACCACATTTCTTATTGCTATTGTTTTATTTTATTAAGTTTTCCAAGTTGAGAGTACAAGCAGATTGAAATTAAAGGAAACTACCACAACAAGACCACAGGAGCTACTGTAAAACTTTATTGAAATAAAAAACAGTTGAGAGCTTTCATCCCAGAAATCAGGGACTTCTTCAGAACTAAAGAAAGGTTAAGACAATTACATTTAACCAAATATAGTGAGCCAAGCTTACCCCTATCATCAAAACACGGTATGCTTGAAGTTTTTCTTAGTCATACCCATTCATATAACATAAAAAACTCTACAAAAGTAATATTGCCATTAAAATTCCTATATTCAACAAATGAACAACAAAAACAGTCTTCAAATAAATACATAATAAGAGAGGGTTTGTGCACATTATAACTTATAAAAACAATAGTAATAGAAGCCCTCTCATTCAATATTAATGCTGTTAATTTGCTCATTGTATTTTGTTAAATGCTGCATGCCTTAAACTTTCTTTAGCTTTGAAGAAGTCCCTGGTTTCTGGGACGAAGTGGTTAACTGTTTTTTATTTCAGTAAAGTTTTATAGTAGCTCCCGCAGTCTTTTAGTGGTCATTTCCTTTATTTCAACCCATTGGTCTGATTTTCTGTTATTAGTAAATTGAGAGTATCAGTCATGTAATGATAAAATGTAGGCATCTATATATGTACATTATTATCACAGCATTAGTACTGTCATGCCAGCAAGCTTAGGCTTACCATACGTCCGGTTTTCCCTGGACATGTCCTCTTTTGTGCTCCTGTCCAGGCGGTTTTTAAAACTTCCGAGATTTGTCCGGGTTTTACAATATCGAGTCAGAATTCAAATCTACGCATGTGCGGAAGTTAGAAGAGCTCGCGAGAGTCGCGAGAGTGGCGAGACTGTGTTTGCTCAGGGAGAAGCAGGATTGTACGTGTCAAGGAGGGAGGAGGACCCACAGCCACAGGTGACAGGTCATCGGAGTCTCAGTTCTTTCACTCATTCTTTCTGGTAAAAATGTTTTTGTTTTAAAGTGAGTTTCCAAGTGGTTAACTGTTTTGGCTTTGGCATAATAAGTTGTTATTATAGCAATAACCCACGCCTGGGTGTGGGTAATGCTGGATTTACCCACGGTTGGCGTGGTTTGGTCCCGAGGGCCGAGGACCAAACAAAGCCAACCGTGGGTAAATCCAGCATTACACCAGAAGTGGGTTATTGCTATTATACAATGACATTATTTAAGAAAATAAATAATTACTTTTCTTAAATAATGGCATTGTATAATGCCTCTTTACTGCCCTTCCGCATCTGTCTGGTATTCTTCTGCAGTTCTGATGTACTGCGCGCCTGCGCAGTACATCAGAGCTGTGGGCAAAAGCAACGGAGAAAGCAAGATCTCCGTTGCTTTTTACTGTTTAAGCTATGTTAAATGGGTTTAACATAGCGAGACAGCTTTAAAATAAGCAACGGAGATCTCCGTTGCTTATTGTAAAGCAGTCTCGCTATGTTAAACCCATTTAACATAGTGAAACAGTACTCCGTTGCTTTTTTTTAAAAAAACTGTCTCGCTATGTTAATGGGTTTAACATAGCGAGACCGCTTTAAAATAAGCAACGGATATCTCCGTTGCTTATTTTATAGCTGTCTCGCTATGTTAAACCCATTTAATATAGGGAGACAGCTTTAAAAAAAAGCAACGGAGATCGCAAGATCTCCGTTGCTTTTTACACACTGTGTCGCTATGTTAAAGGAGTTTAACATAGCGAGACAGCTTTAAAAAAAGCAATGGAGATCTCCGTTGCTTTTTTTAAACCTGTGTCGCTATGTTAAACTCTTTTAACATAGCGAGACAGTATTTTATACTAACGGAAAAAGTCCGGGAGACCGGACCTTTTTCCGTTAGTATATTGATGGATTTACAACGGGCACGCTGGTTGGGCTGGCCAATCAGCGTGCACGTTTTAGGGGAGGAATTGTATAATAATTTTGTGCTTCATGTTGTCAATTAAAATTTATCTGAGAAAAAGGGAGGAGAAGATAGTAGTAGTCAGATGACAAAAGGAATGTTATGCAAATGCAATGTACTCCTCTTAGGATTGTGCACTTGTGCAGCCACCATTTAGTAAAGATTAGAAGGCAGTCGATGCTCAGTTATAACTTAAGTTATGTGGCTTTGGAAAATGGATTTCGTTTAGAAAGCTAGTACTTAATGTTTCAGAGCTGTGCAGAAAGAAATGACAGGGCCCAGGCCAGGGTTTAATCTTCTTTGCTGAATCATTATGTGAAACAACTAGCGATGACTATACAAGAGTTTTTTGAAAAACAGTATTACTTTGTCTTTATCTTACCAATGCAGTTAAGATTTGTAGAGCTAATGAGTAAGTCAATGGAGCTGAGCAGTCATATTACTTATTATGAGTGAGCAGAAGCTGCACACTTTGGATGACAAGGCAGATTGGTAAAAATTGTGGCTCTGTGGTATTTTTACAAGGCAAAGAAGGATTCCACTGTTTAAAACTGTGGTAACTAAGATGGCACAATGGAATGATTTCTCAATGAGGTTACTGGGTATTTAAGAAGGCTATATTCTGCTGTTGTCCATAGTCTGTAGAGCATATGGTTGACAGACTGAAACTGATTTTAGTTTAGTTTATCAGTTGTTATGAAAAAGATCAAGTTCTGTTTCAGTTATAGAAGTTATAGAAGCTTGTAAAAGTATAATAGTCGAAGGATGTACAATGAAGTTATGCAAACAACTCTGCAAATGGCCTAAATTAAGGTCAGACTGCCCTTCCCACTTGTGTTGAAAGTGTTTTTCTTTCAGGAATGCAACTGTTTACTTCCATTCAGTCTGTGATGGATAATTTTCAAAGGTATCTGTTTACTTTTAGTTTGGACTCTTTGAAAGAAGGGTGTGTGACTCCCAAAGCTGAGAAATGTAATGAGGACTGTGACCCACAACCTGAAAAAGTAAACATGAGGTAGCTGTGACTTGAAGGGAAGAAAATGTGAAATGGATACTTAATGGGGATTTTGAACATTATTGTCAATACTATGAAAAGGTTCTTGGTCAATATTAAAATGCTTGTTTTTGTGATGAACTTGGATGTTGTACTTTTCCTATTGATGCCTATTTTATTAACAGTGATCTGGATATAATTATTGCCTATTAGCCTTGCTTATTCATCTCATAAAGTCTTTTACATGAAGTAACCTTGGCCAACAGAGAAATATTTGTCTGAAATTAATGTCTTGACTTACTTGGTAATGCAGTTCTGAAATTATATTTTAAGTAGGACTGAATGTTGGGTGAAGCTGAAGGTGTAAACTAGCTATTAATGAAAAGTGTGTTGAACAGGGGCAGGGCTGCATTCTAGGGCTATTCATATTTTCTATGCATATTAATAAGGCAGCAGATATTTGTTGCATCAATTAATTTTATCTCTGTTGATGTCTGCCTAACAGTTGGTAGGTCCTGGAGTGCAGATTTCAGCTATCCCTCCCAAAGATGGGCTTGCTGTGAAAACATGCATGCAATGACATTGCTTATTCTGATCAGCAGTAAACCAAACTGTTGTAAACCAACTTATTGCCTTCAGATTCCAGAGTTTAAATTAAGTTACAGTTCAGTATGTATTGGGTTACTGTGATAAAGATGCATTATTTCATAGTAAAAACAACAATCCTATTTATATAGGACATTTCTTTTACTCCCATTAATTTATATATCCTGCTTTACTAGCAGTGAAATGACTGAATGTGTAACAGACAGTATGCTGTGGTCTGTCAACACCTTTCACTAATATTAATAAGTCTACGGGTCTATCTTCAAATCCAGGACATGGAAGTATCCAAAAAAATGTAGTTGATGTCAACCCCACAGAAACATCTTTTTATCATCTGTTAAAATATCCACATTATTCTTGAAAGCTATCAGCTGCACAGGTTTCTAATGGAAGCAGTCATTGGCTATTAAATAACACTCTTCATTGTATGTTACTGATCTCAGTCGCCAAAAACAGCTTTTTGATCTTGTTTTAACAGAAGGGCATCATTTATTTTGAAATGTCGAGTAAGACAGAGTTAGGCAGCTTCCCCTAAAGGCAGGCTTATGTTGCTGCAGTTAACTTTAAGAAATATACAGAGCTGAGTATATTTTTCTGGCAGTTCAGAGTTGTGTACTGGTAATTGTTGTTTGACTAATTTTGAGGTGCAGAATTTGTTCATTGCCGTAAGAAAGCAGTATTGTCAGAATTGTCATTCTTTTGTGATGTTTGCTAATGATTTGTGGTTAGATTACTTATTTTACTTGTTTTGTATGTCTGCATCATATCAGTTTTTGCAGTTCTGATCTCTTGTGAGTATTAAATTACATTGTACTGAATCTACAGGACAGCAGAAGGAGACAACTCACTCCTGTCTAATGTGTCATCTGCCTTAGAAGTGCTGTTATCATGGTACTCCTTTCCATCTTTACTTTCCCCCCTTTCTGTTTCTCTTCCTTTCTGTGCTCTGTTGAATGACTGTGGATTCCCTGTCTGCCACCCACTCTGAGAGTATTTACTTCTATTGTTCAGAAAATGCCATGCAGAGAATATTTTTTTACATAACTAGATAACGTATAAGCCTTAGGTACTGAAATGCATATGACAGTATTTATTTGTAACAAAGGATAGGATTACAGTATTTTTAGAAGCTCATTACATTTGTTATAGACGGTAAACTGAACAGGATGCCAGTCTATCACTTGTGGTCCATAACTTGTGCAGTAATCCTTTAAGCTTGAGATTGTTTCTTGTTTGCTTTTCATTTTTCTTTTACTTTGATCATGTTTTTCCCATGAAAGTAGTTGTCAGGCAGCAGGTCTTTTTTGGATAAGAAACTTTTTTCCAAGTGGGATAACATGTAGCTATTTTTCATAATAAGTTAAAATGGTGGATGGACAGTTTTGTTGTTGTCATCTGATTATCGTTTTGGATAATTTGATACGGCTGCAGTAGCCGCACAAGTACATTGTTATAATTCTTGGTTATTTTTGTACATGTCACTAATTTTGGAAGTAGTGTAGCACAGTGCATTGTCTCAACTTCACAGAATTTCTTAGAATGTCCATTTTTTTCTCATTTGTGGTTTGTTCCTCATAAAGTTTCTTCTTTTCTGGCAAAACTTTGAGGATTGAAGTCCCTAAATAATGTTAGAAACATGTTATATGCTTCATCATCTCCTTCAGAACTTTTATGCTAATAGAAAATTGCTAGAATAACATGTTTTGTAAGTTTATACAAGCATTATTTAATGTCTGACCTGATTTTTGAGCCTTTGTCTCCCCTTTCTTTTTTTTCTGTTATCATTAGTGAAAGTGAATTGCATAGTCAGCTAGACTTGAAATTTAACAAAGTTTAGCTCATGAAAATGCCGAAACGTCGTTGTTCATTTATGGATGCAATGAAGGCCAAAGTACCCGTGTTTTCGTGCAGGCAGATATGAATGGGAAGCAGAATGCATGACGTGGTGGCGGAACTTTCATTTTTGTTACAAATAAGGGTGCACTTGATTTGAATGCACACACAAGTACCCCAAAGCATGTTAAAAATGTTCGAGGAGAAAGTTTATCCTCAAAAATCACCAATATTTTTGTAACACCTGGTTCAAAAATTGATGAATCAGTGTCAGCGGCTGAAGGAACTCTGTTGTTTCATGCTGTTAAGCATCATCACAGTTATAGGTCGATGGACTGCAGTTGTGGCATGTTGAAAACAATATTACCCGACTGACATTGCACGAAGAGTTTCGTACGCCCGGACTAAAACAGAAGCAATTGTCAACTCTGTCCTTGCTCCACATTCTATCGACTTGGTGGAGAAAGTACTTAACCGTATACGTTACTGTGGAGTCGCAACGGATGGTAGCAATCATGGCTCTCTGAAGTTATTTCCGATCCTCTTACAGTATTTTGACTGGAAAAAAGGTGGCATAGAGTCGAAACTTGTTGATGTTCACAGAACCCCTAATGAAACTTCAGATGCAATTTCCAGATGCATTAAGGACACTTTAGACAAGTACCACTTATTTCAGAAATGTATTGCCTTCGCGGGATATAACTGCAATACTAATTTTGGCGGTGTCAGGCATGGAGCTGATGGCTGTAACGTCTTTGCTAATTTGAAGAGGATGAAAAAGAGTGGAACGTTAGTTGGAGTTGGCTGTCCAGCACATGTACTAAACAACTGCGTGCAGCATGGCACTGACGCACTAAATGTTGACATTGAGTCAATACTTCTCAAAATTTACAACTACTTTTCAATTTACATCATTCGAACTGAACAACTGAAAGACTATTGTGAATTTGTTGAGGTGGAGTATCGTCAGCTGCTTTACCACAGCAAAACTAGATGGTTGTCATTATTTCCAGGCATCCAGCGGCTGTTGCAGATGTTTCTCGCTTTAAAGTCTTTTTTCTTGTCTCAAAAAAATCCGCCTATTCTAATACGAAAGTTCTTTGAAAATGATATGAGTGAAGTTTACCTTTGGCACGTGCATTCACTGATGAGTGTATTTCATTTGCACATTGAAGAAATTGAACGTGAAAACAACTCGTTGCTGGAGGTTATACGCTGCCTGAAATCTGTTCACACTTCTCTCATGCCGTGCGCAAGAGGGGTTCATGTCAATTAAGGTGAAAGAACTGTTAACGAAGTTGCGTAAAGATGGACTTGAAGACTGTTGTGATGCTTTCTGTACACAAGTGGCCACAATATATAGAACATGTCTAGAGTATCTGGAAATGTGGACAAAACCAGTGGAGGAGTTCAGTAGATTTGCATGGATGACATTAATTGAAATTCCAAGTTGGAATGAAGTTGAACAAACTGTGTTATATCTCAGAGAAAAGGGCATGCATGTTGACGATTCCAAATGTTTTGATCAGTTTTGCAATTTGAAGAAATTTGTTGAGGCTAATCTTAACGAGGAAGACTTCAAAGAGATTCTGAGTCACGAGAGATGGGTGAAATACTTCAACAGTTGCAAGAACGAGGAATGTTTCTCATTAATGATTGTAATCGTGGAGTTTTTCTTTGCAATTCCGGCACATAACGGAAACGCTGAACGGGTATTTTCACTGATGCAAAGCCATTGGACAAAGGAAAGGAACAAGTTGTCGGTTGAATCAATAAAAGAAATTGTGTTCATGCAGCATAATTTAAGCATATGTCGTGCAGAGACTTTCACGCATACCTCTGCACACAGCCGAATTTACTGAAAGCAATTAGTTCTTCCAAAAAATCTGCTTGGGCTAAAGCACAGGCTCAGTCAGACTTGTCAGATTTTTTAGGGAACCAAGAAGCATGAGGTAAGGATCTTGATTTCTGCAACATAAACTAACTGTTAATTAAATATTAAAGTTATATATTATAAGTTGTTTGATTTTAATGAATAAATAATTGACATTAAGTGGCAGCAGTTAATTATTTTGATTGCTAATTATGTTAGGATTGTTATTTAAACGTAATGCTTCATTCTTGTAATTGAGATCTGAGGAAGCGTGGTTTTCCACGTGAAAGCGCTCATCTGTCTGTTTTACTGTCTGTTATTAAACTGGATTTTACAATTTTTACCATCGTAGTGGTCCTTCCTTGCTTGCTTTGTGGAAGTGTTAATTAAATATATTACATATAAAATAAAGTAATGCATTATATATACCTCCTCTATTCTTCACACTGAATCGTTGTTTGTATTTGTAATTTGTTGCATGGCCAGAGGTGCCAAAAGCAGAAGCTATTTTTATGGTTGAAAGACTGTGTAACTATTGTTATTTAACAGAAGAGGGTCTGCTGTACAAGTTTTCAGGCCAATCAAAAATCACCAAACGCGGAGCTACTTGTCTTTAATGTGGAACTGCGATGTTCTGCATTAAAGACTAAAAGACCTTTTTTTTTTGGTCTTCACCTAGTGTGAAAGACCTTTTGTCCTGTCCTGACTTATAATCTATCATCCTTTTTCGTATAACCAAATATGGTAACCCTAAGCAAGCTTAATAAAAAGCACACAGATTGAGGAGATTGTTCAATTGGTTTGTTGTTATGCATTTTTTTGTAAAGAATATTTCAAGAAAAGAGACTACTAATGTTATTCTACAGTGCTGTTTGTGTGATTGTGAGAAGTTACGTTGTGTTCAGCAACAGTGTGAAGTCCATGCAGCAAAGTATGGGTGCTGTGGTTATGAGAGCTGGTGAAGAAGTAAATGCCCCTTTAATTCCATTTTCCTCCTTTTAACGGTTTCTGTTTTTTCATTTTCCTGTACCTACTTTATCCTGTTGAGAGGATATGGAGAAATTGAGACTTGACAAACAGTAAGCATAAGGCTGACAGCATCATCTGAGCTAAATACCAGTTTTTCTCCATAATGAATACATGGAATGCATGCCTTTGAGCATATGAGTAAGTTAGTAATTCATAAAATTAACAGTGAAACCATATTTTTTTGCAAAATACTTTTTAAACTGTTCAGGTGTGAATGATGGGGTGTTTGCACACATTAGTGTTGCTCCCTCCCAGTACTTAGTGCTTTAAAGGTTTAACAACTTTGCAAAATCTGCGCATCTTCTGTGTGTCCATGTCCATTCTCACAATATGCTGTCACATCCCAAAAATGTGCTGAATATGAAGATGAATTCAGTATGCCCAGAGATTTGTGATGTGTATGATTTTGTGTCTGTGCACGTGTGATTGGCCTGTTGTTGGCTGATACCCCATCCAAGATTAATTTCTCTTCTTGCACTCACTGAGTGCCAGCTGAAGCTCAGGCTTCCCCTTGACCCTGAAATGGAGTAAGAAGTTAATAAGAAAAAATTAATGCATGACAAATACTAGTTTTTTGCACAGACGCATGTAATTTACAGTATAATGGGGAAAGAGCAAAAGAGGTATGACGAATAAACAGAGTAAAAGTTTGCCTAGCACTAGACACATGGAAATGTGAAGCAAATAAAAACAGTAAGCATGTGGTCACCCTCGGTTGATTAGCTGTTAGCATCTTTGGGGAAGTTCTTATTTAGGCATCGTAACTCTTCAAGGAGCTGCACCCCATGTGAAGGTGATGAACTTGACAGATACAGAAATCACAAAAGCTCCTTTTCCTGTTAGAAGTGTTTTCCTGTAAAAGAAGCTTGGTATGCTGTTTCAGTGCTAGACCTTTTTTTTTTTTTTTTGGAGCTGGGTTACTAGGGATTTTATGTCTGCCAGCTACAAGACCAAGAGTAATTAATTCCCCCATCCTCATGTCTTTATAGTGCATAGAAGTGAATCTTCTGTTCTAGAAAATTACAGCCAAGTTCATGCACTTCTCTGTTTTACATGGCTACAGCTGTGTACCATTTCAATCAAGGGAGTATGCTTCAGAAGTGAATGAGCTATAGTAATTAACTTTCCTTTACTCCTGCTAGCTGTTGCTGACAGAGTTTCATGTTGGCAAATCAGCTTGATAAATGGAATACTGATGCCAGATTGTAAAAAGAAATTATGCAAACTTTCTGTGAACCACTTTTTTTTTTTTTTTTAAGATCAAGGCACTCTTTTGCAGTATCTTATGGGCCACTGCATTGGTGAATTGAATAAAAATCGTCATTACTTATCTACAAAAAAGTTGAGTCGTAAAAATACCGGATTTATTTGACCTTCATTGTTTAGACTTAACTAAAAGTATGGTTTGTAGCTTTACTACAACATTTAGTTAATGCAGATGCTGTGGTTTTACACTGAAATAAAGTCCACATGTTTCCAAGAAAGTCTAGTATCTCATTTTTCTCATAATTTAATTTCTTGATTATGTTTTCATTTTAGATCCAAGTTACTCACTTTATCTTTGCAGGAATGAATCCTTTTGAATACTACTGAATATGCATGTATTTAATAGTAAGTTTTTTTTATGTAAACTGTTACTGAAATAGTGATGATAAAAAAAATCTGCCAAAGCAAGCAGTGAGGTTAATGCAATGTCTTGCCTTAGTTAAAAAGAAAGTATGAAGAAAACTGATGCTGGTAAGTAGTTAGACATAGTAGGTGTCAGTGCCCCTTACTATGAAATCACCTCCAGAAAAAAAGCAGCTGGTTGCATGTTGCATCTTCTTTTAATTCTTTTTTTTTTTTTTTTAGTTTAACTGGCCCATCTGACCCCAGTCCATAAAGTGCAAGGGTAAACACAGTATATGTGGACAGTTTAAAGTAGCCAGTCAACCAAAATATTTGTTTTTGCTAAGTGGGGAAATGGAGTACATAGTGAAAACCTATGCAAATGTACAGTGGTCCTTCAGAACACACACACAGAGTGACCTGAACTTTGGCTTGAGCCCAGGAATCATTAAAACATGTACAGCAAGTCTTTCTGATATTTCTAAAAGTATAATGAAAATACATTTTGAACATGATTGCAGTTCATTTTTAAAGTGCAATTATTAAGTACTCTCATTCTGTCCTAAGGTTTTCATGAGCTGCTAATTTAACATGCATCATAGGCAGCCCATGTTTTACATAAAAAGAAACATTAAATTAAATATGTATTATTTATTAGAAAGATAACAGAGAAGTAGAAAGGCAGTACATTAAAAAATAGTAAAACAAGTAAATCAGAAGGCTTTCTTTTGTGTAGCAGTATTGCAGAAAATGCCCTACTTATGTAATCTTTATGTTCAATTTAAGTATGTTTGAGCACAGTATTGCTGTAGGGAAGAATGTGTAAAAAAGTCATTCTTTCCATTGCCCATGTATTTTGTATGTAGAAAACAGTGCAAAAGGGTATTGCTTATGTGGACTGAATCTTCAAAATTGAATTGAGCCCCATGAATAAAATGCTACTGGAGGTGACTGACTCATTCAGCCATTTCATATCCTTCAGGGTAGCTGAACTTGTAATCATTTATCACTATTTTCACAGTAGAACATGAAAAGACAGTTGTCTTAGTAGTTTAGTAGATGCAAATATTTTTAACTTTCTAACTGAAGGTGGAAAAAGGATGATACTTCGTCCGAAACTCCTTGATAAAATAAGAAATAGCAGCAATAGATGCCACACATCTCATCTTAGCTTTGATAGTAAAATAAAAATAATTTCCATTGACTGAGAAAAGTAGGAAGATGAAAGAGCCCACTTAGAAATGATTGGTAAGTGGAAACACTTTGAATGTCCAAGTCAGGGGAAGATACTGTACTTACCCAGCTGCATGAACTCTTATCAGATGTTGCATAGCCGTTTGGTACTCTCATCCATGTTCAGCTGTCTTGAAATGTACTTCATTGCCAGTTCACAAAATATCATATCTGTATTCATAGCGATACTATTTTGGTGTTGATCTTTTTTTGTTCATTTAAAAATAGAGGTTCTAAGTTCTCTCAGTTAAACTGAACTGCATAGGTCAACTATATAGTAGTTATAACTTTATGGTCATTAGATTCTTTGTATAATGCCTAAAAGAGGCTATTTAGACATCTCTCTGTGATCCTGATCCTACGTACAGTTTACTTAGGGAATGGGTTTGGTTGGTGATTTGTTCAGTATTTGAAGAGGAAAGAAGGTAATCATCCCTAACATTAAAGAGATGGTATGTTATCTTGACAGAGGCTGACACTTTTCAGTTCTGAGCTCCCTCTTCTCCCTGAAGAAAGGGGAGGACATTACCTGCCAAGACTAGTACAACTGATAGCCTTTGTTGGTTAAGAATAAGTGTCATTCACCATTGCTGTTCTTTTCAGATTCTTCAGCTTGCAGATGTTTACAGTTTAACATTTACGAACATGCAGAGATCTTGACAGAAGAAGACTTGTGCCTTTTGTATGTGCCCAAGTGTTGCTGCTTACCCTTGTTCAGCTGCATCTGGCGCTCTCCTTGAAATCACCAAATGCATCCTTCATTTTATCTTCAACTTTCACTGTAGTACTGCATCTGACATAGTGCTGCTGGGTCTCCACCATTTTTTGTGGTGTAGTATTTTTGTAAGGACCTCGCGGTGGTGGTGCTGCGTTGTCACCTCACAGTAAGACGTCCTGTTCAATTCTCAGCTAGAGTGTCTTGTGTGTGGAGACATGCGTGAATGGGCGTACCTTCGTTGAAGGTTGTGCGTCAGGGCCAGCAACTCGGCACGTAAAAATCTACTGCCAATCATTAGCGGACTGGAGTTCCGCTGTGGCGACCCCTAACCGGGAAAAGCCGAAAGAAACAACAACCCTTGAAGTTGCAGATCCAGATGCCACCCATGCCTTTTTTCTTCCCCTCCCTTGACCTTTCTCTTTATTTCCGTCCAGACTTGTCCATTAGTATTTAGATTGTCTGTATTGCACACCCCTCTCGCGTTCCTCTTCCATGTTTGCATATTATGCTGTCTGAGCCACATGTCATTATCAATCCCATCCATTCCTTCCACTACCCCACTGCTTCTCTCTTATACATTTCTGCCAAACCTTTTTCCCTCTCTGTGGCTACCTGAATGTAACAAATTTCACTTTTTAATTTCTCTAAATCTTTTGAGTTTTTAATACCATGAACAGGATGGAAACTCCTATATCAGGATATGATTAAAACTCATAAAAGTAGTATTAATTCAGTCTTTGCATTAGCCAAAATTGCTCATCACAGCACTCAAAATGCGCCAACAATTGACGACTTCTGCACTGCATATTGAGATGATGTCCTTCAAGGATGCATCTGCAGTCCTTACAAATGGGTTGTCCTGTCGTCAGGCAGCCCTTCGGGTCAGATTCCAAAGTCTGGGTCTGGCCTCGGCTGGTGTCGCACTTCACCCGGCGTCATAGCTGCACTTCTTCGGGTATAAAGGCATCAATAGCGCCATTTTCCTCAGTCTTTCTTGCCACCTTCTACTACTGAAGACTTCTAAAAGCTAAGTACCCGTTGGGGACTCTTTTATGCCCTCAGCGATGTCAGAAAAAGTGAATAACTGTTTAACTGCTTACCTTGTTGGGCCCCAGAGACCACAGTAGCAGCAGCCTGTGTAGCTGCTTTTTTACCGGACGGATTAGGCGTGCGTCGATGCTGAGTTGAGTTTTTTTCGCGCTTTTTCTTACATTATGCGATCGGGATCTCCATACATCTAATATCTAAAGCGCCGACACTTTCGATCCCAGCGGTTTCGGCCCGAGAGCAGCGGTTAAACTCTCCACGAGTGTCACGGTTTCTGAAACCGAGCCGCAGCGTTCTTCAAGCAGCTTACCTCCTACCGAGGCCTCTTCCAACCTGGTGGAATCGGCTACTGAAATTCCACCTGCTCTTGCAAGTTCCCAGGATCTATCTGATACTATCCCCTTGGATATTTCAAGCCACCTGCAACCATGTCGATTAAGGCCTTTGCCAGGGCTAAAGCAGCTAAATCTACTAAAACTGTGCCTGCTAAGACCCCCTCTCACAGGCCTAGCTCTAGTTCACAAATGCTTAGTCTAGCAGAGGATCTCATTTCTTTGATCCGGGGATCCCAACCTCACCCAGACAGGGCCTCTCATCCACCTCCAGAGAAGAGGCCTGGAGCAGAGCCCCCTGAGCCAGTTTCTACAGATGACTCCTCCGATGATACTAACCCTCCAGAGGACCCTCTCTCCCCTTATGAAGACTCTGATGCTGAAGAGTCCATTCCTTCTGCCTCTCCGCGTGAGGAATTTTCCTTTGGGGAAACCTTGCATGCTATGAGGGAACAATTTCAGTGGCAGGGCCAGGATTTTTCAGACTCTAGAAAAAGGCTTAGAACCTTTCTGCATTTACCACAGTTCTTACTGTTGTGGATGATGCATTTAATGATGCTTGTACTGCTCCTGACTCTCTTCCTCCGGACATTATCATTTGTATAAGGCTCCTTTTGCAGATCCGAAACTATCTCCCAGGGACTCTGCCAAAACCCTCCCTCTGAAAGGGAATCCAGGGCCTTGAGATGGGGTAAAAGTTTACACTTCTGTTACTCTTTCAGCTAGGGCCTTGAACTGTCAATTCCACATGATCCAGTATCGAGAATTTATGTTAGACCAGTTAACTAAACAGCTGTCCTCAGATGAACCATTAGACAAAAAGTCTGTTCAGGAAATGGTGCATAACATTCAGCAGGTCAGTAATCATTCCTTAAAAATGCGGCTATGTGCACTGCTTCCTTTAGATCAGCCATGACTGGCACAGTGATCAGAAGACATGCATGGTTAAAGAGCAGGCCTTACCAGACCATGTCAAATCAAAGCTACTAGATGCTCCCATGGACAAGATCAATTTGTTTAAATCTGTCCAGACAGTCAAAGATTTCTTACAGGTCCAACCTCCAAGGTTAGCAGGAATTGCCCTCAGGAATTGGTCCTTTCAGAGCTCAGAGAGGCAGGAATAGGCGCTCAGGAGGCAGAGGACACAATCCAGAGCCTACTGGGGCGTCAGTGGCAGGCTAACAACCCCCCACTACTACAGGACAATCACAGTGACTTGGCTCTGGCAAGCACCCTGGGCAGGAAACTAGCCTTATTTTCAGTGAACTGGCATTACATCACAGGAGACAAATGGATTTTGCAGACAATAGATCAAGGTTACAGGTTTCACTTCCATACTCTACCAAGGACAAACCTACCTCCAAATCAAAAGCAGAAGCTCTAAAACAAATAACTCACTAACTAAGGATGAGAGCTGTAGAAATTACCATCTATGGAGCAAAACCAATGGAGACCTATTCTCGACCTGTCCGCTTAAACACATACCTCATAGTCCCAAAATTCAAAATGCTGACCTACAACTTCTTCCCATGTTGGGCAAGGAGTCTTGGCTGGTAACTCTAGATCTCAGATACCTCAGATTTCTTGCAGGATCAGAGCATTATCAATTCTCAGCATTGCCCTTTGTCTTATCTACAGTGTTCACGAAATGCCTGGCATCAGTAATTGCTCATTGCAGGCTTGGGGATCCAAATCCTGCCTGTTACAAGCGGACAACAAAAACAAGCTAGCAGAGGACTTGAAAAGGTCATTTATCTACTGCAAGCCCTAGGATACACAGTCAATATAAAAAGTCAAGGCTGATACCATCCCAAAGGATAACCTTTTTGGGTGCAGAGCTGGACACATCAAAACAAATGGCATTCTAACAGTAGAAAAAACAGGAGCAACTGCCTCTCTACTTCTTGTCATTAACAAAGCAGAACCAGCTAACAGCAAGAAAAGTCAAGTTACAGTGGTACCTAAGGGAATTTATGGGTCTCACACAAGCACAGCTAAAACCCAAATTCCAATAATCCCATGCCTGAAACAAGAATTCCAATGGTGGGCTCAGGCCTGTCAATCGAACAAAGGACTGCCCTTCCACAGCACTCAGCCAAGCAGACCATCCATGCTGGACAAGTGCATACAAGGCTTATGGACTCAAGACCAGCTGTCAGACATTCAGACCATTTCTTTGTTGATAAGGACAGACAACACCACAGTTATGTGGTACATCAACAAACCGGATGGCAATGGAACTCTGGAATGTGGCCCTGAGCTTCAACATTCAGTTACAAGCAATTTTGTGCCAAAACATTCTGGCAGACATACTAACAGAACTACCATGGATCGGACATCTTCAAAACAATTACAAGAGAATGGGGCTGAAATAGACTTATTTGCATCCCCACGCATGCCAACTGAAGAAATTCTGCTGGACAAGGACATACCACCCATGAAAGTGGACTCCTATCTTTCAGTTGGAAAAACCTGACAGCATATGCATTCCTTCCTTTGATGCACAAGGTGCTATTGAAGATCAAAGAGGACCAAGTCCAGGATCACTGATATCTCCAGACTGGCGGCAACACTGGTACCCATTACTGAGGAGCATGTCTAGGAACAAATATGGCCTCTACCCTAGTTTGACTGCTTGGAACATTGCAAAACACCAAATAACCCAAGCTTATCCCAAAGGGTTAAAGACATTATCTGGGTGGCTCGCAGACCCTCAACAAGAAAAAATTATTCAGCAAAATGGAAAAGATATCACATTTGGAAGGTGAAAATGTGTCACAACATCCTGGAATACTTGATTCATGCATCAGCTATTTCAGCAGAATACAACTTGGATCCTCCACTCTTCCAGCATGGGACTTGAACTTTATGCTAGAAAAGTTAACACTCCTCCTTTTCGAACCAGCAGCAACAGCAATTACAATACTTATCATGGAAAACTGCTTTCCTGCTTGCAATCACTTCAGCAAGAAGGGTATCTGAGCTACAGGCATTAATGGCAGTACAGCCTTCCTGATCTTCCATCAAGATAGAGGTCCATGAGAACAAATCCTACTTTTATGCCAAAGGTGGTCTCCAGGGTATCTTTAAATCAAGCTTTCCACCTACCTACATTCTTCCCCAACCCACAGAAACAGGGAAAGACTTTGCTGGACAGGACCAAGAGCAATAGAAAACTGACAGCTACTGGTAGCATATGCAACAGGAATGGAAGGAAAGCAATTTCAAAACAGACAATCTCTAAGTGGATAGGAAATTGCATTAGATTTTGTTACTCCTACCATAACTCCAGAAAACATCAGGCTCACTCTACAAGGGCACAGCCACTACCACAGCTTTTCTACGGCTGGGCTGCAAGACAAGAGGGGCTGCTGCTTGGCTCTCTCCGCATACATTTGCCAATTATAATTTACCTTTATTATCCAGCAGATCCCAGGGGTTTGCCACTGCTGCTCCTCCCCAGTTAGGCTATGGTATTCTACCCATTTTGCGGACTGCAAGATGCCATTGAAGGGAGATAGTGATTTGTACCTACCATAAATGTAGATGTCCGATAGGCATGCATCTCCACCCTCCTTCCCCTCTGTGGTCCTGGGGTGTATTTGCCCATCTTGGCTGGCTGGGGGATCTGTCTATTGGTGTGTTGTTTGTATATATAATATACATGCATATTTATTTTTGTTTTCTCCTCTTTGGACCCAAGAACCATATCCATCCAGAAATTTTTGGGCACTTCCATCTGGGAACTGCAGCTATTTCATCGTGTTACACTGCTGCAGTCATTACACTTGTGTTATCCTGCCGTCAGGCAGTCCCGCAGTCGGGCCAAGTTCCAAAGTCTTGGTCCGACGTCGGTTGCTGTCGCCTCTTCCCTGACATCAGTGCGCCAGGGGTATATAAGATGCACCAGGCGCCATTTTCTTCAGTCTTTCTTGCTGCGCGGTGCCTGAAGCAGAAGCAGTTTGCAAGTGCCGGTCGGCCGACTCCTGAGATTTATGAAGTCGAATTTCAGATCCAAAGTCTTCAATAAAGCTAAGTACCCTGGACAAAACAAGGGCTTTCAGGAAAACTGAGCAACTTGTTGTAGCATATGCTGCAGGATCACAGGGCAAGGCTATCTCAAAGCAGACTATATCCAAATGGATAGGACACTGTATTCAGTACTGCTACACACAGCATGGAAAACCAGTCCCAAATAACATTAGGCCACATTCCACCAGGGCAACAGCCACTTTAACAGCCTTTCTCAGAGGAGTACCTACCAAGGAAATTTTGGAGGCTGCAATTTGGAGTTCAGTGCACACCTTTGCCAAACATTACTACCTGTCTCTTTACTCTAAATCCAGAGAAGGCTTTGCCACTGCAGTTCTGCAGGGCCTCATAGTCAAGCCTAACTCTTTATAGACTAGCCACCCAACCTCAGCTTTGGGATTCTACCCAAGTGTAATGACTGCAGCAGTGTAACACGATGAACATAGTTACAGTTTTGTACCTACCATAAATGTAGATGTTCAAGTGTTCACACTGCTGCAGTCCAGGTTACCCTCCCTCCATCCCCTCTGAACTAGCTGGACTTCTCTATACCTTTCTATCCTATACAACCTTTGGGGTGTATTTGCTGGTAACTGAAGCTATTGTTTTTATTTTACATGTATATTTTTGATTAGCAGTATGTATTGCCTTCCTACTTGGGGGCACCTGACATCTGGGGCAAGAAAAACTGAAGAAAATGGCGTTGGGTGCATCTTATATATCCCTGGCGCACTGACGTCAAGGAAGAGGCGACAGCAACCGATGCCGGACGAAGACTTTGGAACTCGGGCCGACTGCGGGACCGCCTAATGGCAGGATAACCCAAATGTAATGACTGCAGCAGTGTGAACACTCGAACATCTACATTTATGGTAGGTACAAAACTGTACTTTACATGTGTTGGTATCATATCTGTATATAATGCAAAACTCTTAGTGTACTGTAGCAAAATGATAACCAGGCTACCAACGAATATGCAGTCATTAAGAAACTTTGTAGGTATTCTGAATTGAGATATATGAAGGTAGACGAGAACAACAGTCTAGTGGTCATGGAAACAAACGGATACGATATCAAGCTATGAGAGAATTGTTGTCAAATACTGTGTTACAAAAAAGTCTGTAAAGACTTGTAAGAAAAAAATATAGATCTATTGATTTTTTTTTGTTTGTTTTTTTTTTTGCTGTTAGATTTATTACATCAAGGCTACATTTGTCTCTAATTGTTTGAATTTTGTATCATGAAACAGCCACAGTTGGGTATTTTTTTTGACATAACCAAGAATCATAAGAATCACACTAAACCACCTTTTAGACCAATTGTTTATCCATCTTATTTAGATGGTGTATTAAATCCTATTGTTCAGAATAGCAAATTTTCTTGAAAGATTCATGGCTGTTTTTAGATCAGTTAAAAATGTATAATTTTGCTGGCCAGGAACAGTTGATTTGCACAATGTCGTCTCTTTGTATACAGCAGTTAATCAAAAAATAGATATAAAATATGTAAGGTTATATTTAAGCAAATACTGTAAATCTGTTAGTCTTGACGTCAGCACTGTTTGTTTGCTCCTTGAATTGGTATTGACGAACTTTTTTTTTTTTTGTTTTGGAAAGTCTATCTACCAGTAGATTTGTGGTGTAGCAGTGGGGGCAAAGGTTGCCCCAGCTTTTGCCAATTTAGTTATGTGAAGTGGGAGATGGAATTTCTTGTGAATTTGCCACTGCTTAAGTATGTAACCTACTGTCAAAGATATGTTGATTTATTTTTTTTTATGGATAGAAAGTAGAGAACTTTTAGAGTTTCTAGATGAAATTAACAGTATTGACTAGTTACATTTTGAACTTAGTGGGTTAGGAAAAACAGTTAATTTTCTCGACATAGTCATAACCTTAGTGAACAAAAAAAGTCTGACAGCAACATTTTTAGAAAGGACACCTTCAGTAATAATTATTTACATTATAGCAGCTGTCATCTTTTCTTTATGAAACTTAATATTTTTTGAGAACAAGTTATCCACTTAAGTCAACTGATTAGTGATGACTTTAATTTTTTTGATGAAGTTGAGACCCGTATACATATGTTTCAAAATGGGGGCTACCTCGAAGCGAAGGTAAGGTCTATTTCTGATGGTGTAGTGGCGGTAAGGGACAACAAGTTTCCTCCAGTTTTAGTCTCTGGGTTTATTCCAAAAACAAAGAGTGAAGAAGATAAAGAAGAAAAAAACTCTGCCTTCCCTGTCCCCATGAGTGTAGAAGGTATTTATGTTAAAAATATTATGCAAGATAATTGGAATGTGATTTTAGGCAATCAGGAAATTACCAAAATTGTTGTCCAGGAACCAACGTTTCTTTATAAGAAGACCAGGAACTTGAAACACCTGTTACAACATTTAAAATGTGAGAGTCAAGATCTGTTCAATAGACCTTTGGGAACTTTTCCATATAAACAATGTAAAATGTGTAGGTATATCAGTTTTACAAATCAATATTAATTACACTTCGGTAGCAAAGATAGATTTGATTTTAAAACTGAAGTTTTAGTTTACCTTGGGTGTTGTTGAAATTGTGATAGTTCTTGCATAGGTAAGACTGCCAGGAAATTATTGTTTAGAGAAGGTGGTTGCTATAAAGAAAAGAGACACTAATTGTTAAGATTTTATGAAGTTTATATTCCTTGTAGTTGAAAAAGTGAATGAATTCCCATATATAGATCAGTTTAATAACTATCTTGAAATTTTTGGAATTAAAATGGCAGATGTTTTATGAGCTGATGTTACTCCAGGGTTAAACGAGACCAGTTCTGTCAAAAGTTTTATAAAATACAATATTATATGAATGTGTTCATTTACATTTGCAATTTTGTTGTTTTAGACAATTGGATTGTGGTTAGGTTAGAGCACATTTTTTAATTAGACAACTGTATAGTGATTTTATTCATTGATTCTGTGTGATGTCACTTCCTTTTTGGTATTTAAAATGAATGTATTTTTTAAGAATTTATTTCTGATTAAGTTCTAGCTAGTAAAAGAGTGAAAGAGCTAAGAAAACATTTGCCTTAGTATGTTTTCTTTTTTTTTTTTAGTCTGGTTATCATTTTGCTACAATACACTAAGGTTTTTTATTTTTTTTTGTTTGTGAGTTCCCTTAGTTCCAGTGGAGTTTTAGATTATCATATCTAAATATGACTGTAAATTATTTTTATTGGACCCATTGCTCCTCATACAGCTGTTGGAACTGTCTTGAGTATCTTTCTTCCACATTGCTCTCGTTTCTGCCTGCAGATCTTGATATTTTATGACTTTGCGTTTCTTTGTACATCAGACACTGTAACAGCTAGGTGCAGCAATTTTAATGATCAGTGCTACTTTTGTCATTTTTAATGGACTGGTTTATCTGATGTTCTTCGTCTTCCATTGCTGCAGTATACCAGAGAGTATATACGCGGTCGGTCAGGGCGCGGACTGACGACAGTACGCGTCAGGGGTACTAATGCGCATGACCGGCGTATCCTCAGTCTTTTTGGAAATATCAGAGTTGGCTCATTTTGTTTTTCTTGCCTCACTATTTAACGGATGTCAGAAAAGTGAATAACTGTATTTCTTGTGGGAAACAAATAGGATTACCATACATTGTGTATACCTCGTTGTTGGTTGCCGCCTTTGTGCTAGGTTTAACAAACGCATCATTAAGAGGAGGTTAGACTGTGCCAGATTAGTGTTTGGGAAGCGTTGCAATTATAAAATGCCGCCGGATGCTCCGGCGCCGCCTTCGAAGAGAGCGCCGGGGGGACAAAACGAAGCCTATTCTTTAGATGTTTTGCCAGGAGTTTCTATAGAGTCTCAGGCAGACACTTTGCTGTTACAGGATGTACCCTCTCAGGAGGCAGGCCAGGCTGAGGGGGCTTTTCAGGTAACTATTCTTCCCTCTCTTCCCAAAGTAGTTAGAGCCTCTCCTTCTGTTGCCAAAACTTCTTTTAGAGGTAGGCCAACTTCAGCTTCAGTAGGGGCTTCTCCTAGCCTCTGTACCTATGAAACATATGCTTAAAATGGCAGAAGATTTGATTACTATGATTAGAGGTTCTATGGGCCCTCCTGATAAGAGGCCTAGAGTGGAACCAGAGTTTGACAGTTTTGAACAGGGTTCAGGGGCTTCTGAATCTTCTGCGGAAGATTTGCAGGAGTATCCTCATTATTCTGATTCTGATGTGGATGATGCCTCTCCTCCTGAGGATTTTTCATTTTCAGAGACTCTGCATTCCATGAGGGAGCACTTTAAATGGGAAGGCCAGGATTACTCTGATCAGGAAGGCTTAGGGAATTCTTGTTTTTCCCCAGCATAGGCCCTTAGCTATACCGCCTGTGTTGAATGTGGTGGAAGATGTTTTTGCAGAGGCTTCCCTGAACCCTGATTCTTTGCCTCCTGCTCCTGTTAAACCTGATAGGTACTATAGGGTGATAAATATTTGTTTAAGAGTCCTACAGAAACTGTTTCTCAGGGGCCAAGGCCTCTGTGGTTAAGAATCCTGTTCCCACTGACAAAGAGGCAAGGTAAGAAAGTGTATACTTCTTCCACTCTAGCCATGAGGCGTTAAATTGTCAGTTTCACATGCTGAAATATCAAAATTATCTCCTTTCACAATTGAAATCTAAGGTGGATGCTTTGAAGGTATTGATTGTAAAGACTTGCTGGATTTAGTTTATGTGTCTGAACAAGTGGGCAAGCATTCTTTGCAATGTGGTTTTGATGCTGTGCAGGCCTCCTCGAGGGTGGCTGCCACTAGTTCTGTTCTTCGCAGGCATGCCTGGTTGAGGGATCAAAATTTGGCTGAGCATGTTAAGACAAGGCTTTTGGATGCTCCTTTACAGTCTGATGTGTTGTTTGGTTCACCTGTGGAAGCAGTTTTGAAGACAATGGAGGACAAAGCTAAGTCTATGCAAACTGTTAAAGAGTTTTTGCAGGTACAGCCACCGAAGTTTAGTAGAGAAATTGGCTGCTAAAGGGGTGGACATATCCTGCTTATGATTCCCAGTCTAGAACAGGAGTTCACCTGCTCAGACTTCTGGTGAGGGCAGGGTCAGTCCAACAGACCCAATGACCTGCCTTTTCAGCTGCCAGTAGATTCTCGAAGGACACCTGTCTCTTTTCAAAGGAATTTGGGATTTAATTACTCAAGACAGATGGGTGTTGGACATCATTCTACCAGTCCCTGTGTCAAAAAGGGGCCTAGGATTTTATTCTCGCATGTTCCTAGTACCAGAGAAGGGGAACATGAGACTGCTTTTGGATTTATCTCTCCTCAACACTTATCTGGACATTCCCAAGTTCGAGATGTTGACGTTACAACAGCTTTTACCCCTGCTGGGCAAAGATCACTGGATGGTAACTTTAGATCTCCAGGAAGCTTACCTTCATGTGCATATCAGGCTAAGTTACAGGAAGTATCTGCAGTTTCAAGCTGGAGATTCTCATTATCAGTTCTCTGCATTGCCCTTTGGCTTATCTACAGGTTCTGGCTCCAGTGATAGCTTACTTCAGGCTACAAGGACTTCAAATCTATCCTTATTTAGACGACTGCCTGATTCTGGCTCAAGAAACGGAAGACCTTCTACAGCATCTGGAATATCTTATAGCAGTGCTAAGATGCAATAAAGTCCAGTCTAGTACCCTCTCAACACATGTGCTTTCTGGGTGTGAGACTGAATACAGCAGCCCAGATGGCCGTCTGTCACCATTGTTTTCGCATCCCTTGTTCAAGCAGTTTCTTAGAGGGGCTAAGAATATAAGACCCCCACGTAGAGCTCCTACTCCTGCTTGGGATCTCAATTTTGTGTTGGAAAAACTTACTCTACAACCTTTTGAGCCTGCGGCTACTGCTGAATTGAAATATTTGTCATGGAAGACTGCTTTCTTGTTGGCTATTACTTCTGCAAGAAGGGTGTCTGAGTTGCAGGCCCTTATGGCAGTCTTTGATTTTCCATAAGGATAGGGTATCATTACGTACTAATCCTTCCTTTATGCCTAAGGTGGTTTCTAGTGTGGCTTTAAACCAAACTATTCATTTGCCTACCTTTTATGCAGACCCCCAAAATAAAGGGAGAAGATTTTGCATACTTTAGATGTACACAGGCACAGGACTAAGGATTTTAGGCAGTCTCAGCAGTTGTTTGTTTCTTTGCTTTGAGTTCAAAGGGCAAGCCTGTGTCAAAACAAACTATTTCTAGGTGGATTGGCTTTGCATTGCATTTTGTTATTCCCATCATGGCAAGGAGGTTCCGCTGGGATTAGGCCTCATTCCACTAGGGCTACTGCCACTTCAACAGCATTTCTACGGGGGTGGCACTAAGGATATTTTGGAAGCAGCTACTTGGAGTTCAGTGCATACTTTCTCTAAGCATTATCACCTTCCTATCTAGTCTAAGTCTAGGGCTGGTTTTGCCACAGCTGTTTTGCAAGGCATGTTGTCAGCTCCTGCTTCTTTATGATTTGCCAGCCTCCTTTACTCTGCTTTGGGGATCTAATAGTTAAGCGGACTGCAGCAATGGAAGACGAAGAACATAGTACAGTTTTGTACCTACCATAAATGTAGATGTTCGAGGATTCCATTGCTGCAGTCCAATTTACCCTCCTCTCTTCCTCTGTGTTTAGGGGTGGTTGTGTAGGTGATTTACCTGCTTATATTTTTGTATATATTGTTCATGTTTTGGTGCAGGTATTTTGGGCCTTGTCTTTTAGGGTCTTCTGACATCTGGGGCAAGAAAAGACTGTACCCTGATGCGGACTATACCCAATAGTAAGGACTGCAGCAATGGACATCTACATTTATGGTAGGTACAAAACTGTACTTTTTCTCGCATTTATTTTTTGAATTGTTGATAGTGGGTGATCCTATGTGATGTAAACTTTATCATTCTCTATAATGCTTTATGGTTGATGTTTCAGATGCTTCTCAGCTATTCTATATTTTAGTGTTTCCAGAATCTCAACACAACAGTCTTGCTACATTATTGTGCCCTTCAGTCTACAAGCCCTTTGCCATGAGTATATCACACCCAGCAACAAGGTGTGTGACTGTTTCCAGTTTTTTTGTACAAAACCTACATTTGTCTGTCTCTCCCATGTATTCATAGGACTTTGTAAACCAATGTATACATAGTCCAGTATCCTGGGCTGCCATTATTAACCTTTCATCCTTTGGCTTCAACTCACCTGTCCTTAAGCATTTGTGCATCAAATCCTGATCAACATGTGGTTGTTCTAGGAGAAATCTATATTTCCCACTATTTTTATGGCTTTCCACACTTCTTTCATTCTCATCTGATGCTTCTCCTTATATTCTTTCTTTTATTTTTTGGCATATTAAGTTGCTGTCTGATTTTTGTCTGCTTCTGGTTTGATTTCCATTACCTGAATGCTTCTGCTAAGTTTAGCCGAGAGGCCGTCTTAGACTTTCTGTCCTCATGTTGTAAAAATTTCATTATGTTCAGATATGATGAGGTCAGCAGGTATGTATGCAATCCTGTGATTGCAGGTAAAGCCACATAATCAGCTTCAAGGAGGGCCATACCTTCTTCAGAACGTGGAATATATTTATTTATTTGACATTTTTTTACCAGGAAAGTCTGACTGGGTAAGTGCCCATTTTCAGCGGAGGCCCGAGGAGAAACGCTCCAATAAAGATATTGTTAAAACAGATTAAATTACAATGCTAGAAAGCTTCAGACAATATCACAGATATACAGTTAGTGGATACATTTAATGCAAAGAGGTATAATAGGACACTCAAGTACAAAAAACAATGTGATAGAGCAGTCAGTGTACAAGAAATAAGAGACAACTAGTACAGTATCTGATAGCTGTGGTTTGTGGTTACAACAGAAGAACCAGTACAGTTAGGACACACTCAATACATGATACTAGAGAAACACCTAATATACATGACTTTAAGATAGTACTTGACAAATAATTAGGTTGTGACACACTAAATACAGATTGAAGGAAGGGAATTTCAGCAGTAAATCTTAATGTAATTCATAATATATTAATCCTAATATATAATCTTGATGTACACTGATTTTATATATCATTTGATAAGTATGAAGCATTTTTCTTGTTTTTCTGTCCAACTGATGGCCAGTCAGTCACACCAAAACTGTAAGTTAAAACAGGAAGAGCAACTTGGTTAATAGCTTGGACTTTATTCCTAGATGTCAAGGCTGTTTTCAGTATTGGTTTGTCTTCTGAAGTATTCCTTTACTGAGTTTTATTCACACTTGTTCATGTTGTATTGCCTATCCTTCATCAGTTCCTACATATTTCTACACTCCTCCTTGCTCAAGTTCCTTTGTATCACATTCTGGTCCTAGATTGCTTTTGTACACTTATAAAGATCAAATATTTTTATATCATCTGAGAAAGTTTTAACCACTTGCAGTTGTGCTTTCAACTCCTTATTTGCTGAACTATATGGTTTTAAGTCATCCAGAAAAAGTAAATGAGAAATCTTTAGGCAGGTTTGTAACCAAGACCTAATCTAAGTAAATAGCGTAATGGGTTAAGGGCAAGACAAAACAGTGGCGACAAAGAATCACCCTGGAATATCCCTCTTTGAATTTTCATCAGTGGGATACTAATTTGCCCTTTATCATGGCTTAATTACAAAATGATTTCCCTGTTTCTTGGTCACTGTAATATAATTGATCACTGTAAGATGCATCTCCATGAATGTCGGATGCTCTCAAATGCCTTTTTGTGCTCTCTCCATGCCAAATGTGTATTCTTCCCCTTTTAGCAATTCTCCATTATGGCTTTATTTAGCAGTAAATGATCCTTTGTTCCATATGACTTTCTTTTGTTCCCCTTTTGTTCTATTGCCGTTATTGAGTTTTCTTCTAAATGACTGTACAATCTGCCTGCCTCAATTCCAGTATATAGTTTATACATCATCGGAAGACAAGGTATTTGTCTATAGTTTTTTAGGATGACTTACAGGGTCAGTCTTGAGAGGGATATCATTTTTCCTGTTAACTAGGTAGGTGTCTCTTCAGGACGAGCATATAAGCAGTTCTTACTCAGGGCAAAATCTTTTTTGAGTAAAGATGTTAAAACTTTTAGAGAAGTTAAGTACTGTGTCTAGAACTGGGGTTCTCCATTTATTTATTTATCTTTTATTATCTTTTATTTATTTTTATCCTAAACGTCCTGTGCATTGAAGTGCATAAATGAACTGATTATTATAAATGTATCTACTGTCTTTTCCCTCCTTATAATGAATGCCATTAAAAATACCGTATGTTTACTACTGCTTCCTATTCAGTCTATATAAAACTTTCTAATATGTGTATTACTAATCTCTAGTAAATTGTAAAAAAAAATTGTATATAAATCTTTTGTACACTGTTTTATTATTGTAAATATTATCTCATTACAAAATTTAGATCTGTAAACGAGCTTTTCTCCCCGCGCCTCCACTGAAAATGGGTTTCTGACCCAGTGGACTTTCCTGGTCAATAAATAAATTAATAATGTTTTTTTACATTTGTTTATTGGGAAAAGTCTAACTGGGCCAAAAGCCCATTTTTTGTGGAGGCCTGTGGAGAAATCTCTTTTACGTAGAAACAGCTTTTCACAACTGACACAAATTATAATGGGGAGTGAAGAACAGTGGAGCTAGGCTCCATTTCATACATAAATATTAAATAAATGAATTACAGTAGTAAAATAAAAGTAGAACATTATAGTATAAAAGCTATATAACAAATAGCACAAGAAAAGTGATTAACTCGAGCAGTTTGTTATATATATTTTACATGGCATAAAAGATAGTTTCCTAATCCTTGTGATTAGCAGTTGTTAAAAAATGAGAGTAAACATCAGATCAACAGAGTAAAGCATCAGCATATGTTAAGTTGGTATAACTAAGTCTGATTTTACAGAGGCAATGCTTGGTGTAAAAGTGATAGAGAGAGGTAATAGGCATGAAAGGAGGAGGCTAGGTAGAGGTTGGTAGATGAAGATGTCAGGGAGAGAAGGCATGGCATAGAAGGGAAGAAAGTTTAGAAGGGTTAGTACAAATGCAGTAAAGGAGGAAGCTGGTTAGAGGTTGGTGGATGAAGATGTCAAGAGTGAGAATGCATGGCATAGGAGGAAGTAGTTTAGCCAGGGTTAGTGGAGCACTTCTTAATTTTGCTTCAATTTCTTTGGTCATTACTTCATCCCATTTCATATCCTGTACATGTAAATTCCTTACTGTTTATTTTAATTTTTCCATCCATTCACCATCTTTGTTATGTTCTTCATAAAATTTCTCCAAAGTGTGTCTATTTCTTGTCCTTTTTTTCTGGTCTTTCTATTCCTTTTGCTTTGTTTCCTAGTTTTCTGTAAAACTTAATTGGGTCTTCATTGAATTGCTTATTTTTACTTTTCTATTGCATCTGTCTGCATATCTTATATGTTTTTCTGCCTGTGCTGATATCTTTACTTTAATGTTTGCAATAGTGTATGCTGGATCCTAGTCTGTTCTGATACTGTGCATTGCTTTGATCACATCTGTCTTTTTAAGTATTTTTGTTTATCTGCTCCCTCTGCTATATCCTAACAGTGACAGCTCTTGGCTTAATTGCTTTATAGTTTTCTCTTTTTGATGCTTCCCTGATGGCATTTTATTTCTTCCATTCCTTTCCCTTATTACTCTGTATTTTTGCGGCAAGACATTGTTATTAGTTTAGATGCACGGTGATATATCCTATTTACTTCTTTTATATCACATGAATTTCTGTTAATAGTCCTGATTGCTGGGTTCATCTGTTTTATCAGATTTCTACTATTTGGGTCTTATTTACTTTCTGTAATATATTTCTTTGATCAGTCGTAGTATGTCTATCCATCTCAGTTAAATCAAACAACTCTTCATTTACATTATTTTCTTCTAAACTCTTGTATATTTGCTTTTTATTTCCTGCAAGCATTCAGCAGAAAGCTCCAGAACATCTTCCTGTGACATTGCCTGTGTCAGATTTGCCACTGTTTCCTGCTCCTTCCTTTGCTGTGTACCTCCAACTGAACTATTCCTACTGAAGGCTCCAGGGCATCATCATGTGGCAAGTGATCAGATGCTTCCTGTTCCACCTGTTTCTCCTTAATTTGGGGACTTATTGTTCCATTGTGCTGTGAAATTACCTGAAGTGGATTTTCTATATTAAACCATTCACTTTGCAGGTAATCTGTAACCTGAGTTTCTTTTTCTTTAGCTTCTCCAATGCTAATCCCCATTTTGTTTCCCCCCACCATTGTTTTCTTATTTCTTGTGTTGTGAAATTTTCCATATCCAGATACCATTCTCTTTATTTCTCTTCAGATCTCTTTGGTGCAGCTTTTTTGTATTGATTACTTTTGGTCTCTCTTGTGTATAAATATTGCACCATATTAAATGTCTTTGCCTTTGTTATGTCCATATTCTACTTCAGATGTCTCCTGCACCACCTGTTTTCGTTAATTTGGGGACTCATTGTTATATGCTGTTTTTCTTCTCCTCCCTTGTCCTTTCTCTTATTTCCATCCAGACATGCCTACTAGCATTTAGATGTGTTTGTATCGCACACGTCTCTCTCTCTCTCATTCCTCTTCCATTGTTTGCATATTATGCTGTGTATATGCTTCAATGTATATGTGTATTTTTCCTGTAATTTCAACCAACCACCAGCATACTTAATCATACATTTTTTTCAATTAAATCCCAGCTGTCCCTATCCACCAACCTCGTATGCTATAGTTGGTCTTGCTGGAGACTGATCATCCATTCACCACAACCATATCGATCTGTGCTGCCATTATCTTCCATTCATTGCAACCATATCAGTCAGTGCTGTCAGTAAATAAAATTATGTTGCTCATCAACCACAGCACAGTATGTAATGCAAGTATACTAAACAAGAACTGACCCTAACGTTGTTTGCTACATTGCTCTGGCTATCTGCTTTCCTTCAGACATTCCCCTTTTAACTGTCACCATCTGCTTCCCCCTCCATTAAACCAGTTCCTTTCCACCTCACCATTTTCATTGTCATTCCATAGCCTTCTCCTTATCATTCTTTGAGGAAGACTCATTGTTGCAGTTAATATAACAGTAAGATTTCAACTACATGATGTTACTCACCTGGCCCAGTTTTCAAGCAGTTAAAGGGTCACCTCCATGAGAATAGTACTGGTCTTTTGCTGCAGCTCTCCTGATGTCAGTAGAGAAATGCTACATATAAGAATAGTATTGCCCAGCTCAGTTATTCAGTTCTTCTTACTGCTTCAAAGCTGCGAGTTGATTTACTGCACTTTCCATTCATGAGTAGTTTTGACATTCATTTTTCCCTTTTTGTAGATTTTACTTTTTATTCATACTGTGACTACATAGTCAAGTGTTTGATTATTTTTGCATGGTAGTTATGCATTATATACCACTGTTTGTTTAGAGCTGTAATTATAACCCAGTTTCTGCAGAAATGTCAGCTAAACCTAAAGAAGTTGGAAGAGGCCTACCAGAAAGTAGTAAAAAGGGAAAAAAGACAAATTGTAAACATTCATTCCATCACTGTTTTTAAAGTCAGTACATCCAACAAAGGAATAAAGCAGCTTGTCAGACAAAAATTTGAGAAAGGAATATTTTGTATTAATTAAACTTGATATTACAAAAATGATTAACCTGAAACTATTAAATTGGAGAACTTTTTTTTTAAATGACATTACATTTTCTAAAATCATATAAAATGTTAATGCATCCCAGTAAAAGCCACAAAGAAATATATTTATGTTAATTAAACTTTTGTTTGTTTGTGTCTTTCGGCTTTTCCCGGTTAGGGGTCGCCACAGCGGAACTCCGGTCCGCTAATGATTAGTAGTGGATTTTTACGTACCGGGTTACCAGCCCTGACACAGCCTTCAACGAAGGCACGCCTCATTCACGTATGCCTCCACACAGAAGACGCTCTAGCTGAGAATCGAACGGGACAACGTCTTGCTATGAGGCGACAACGCTACCGCAGCACCACCACTGCAGTGTATGTCAATTAAACTTTATATTGCAAAAAAAAAAAATAGATAAACCCCAATTTATTGAATTTATTGATACGGTATGAAATATATAAAATCATATACAATATTAACATATTCCAATAAAAATAATAAACCCTCTTCTAAAAGTCAGGGAAGATCGTTTCAGATTCTATTATGATTTTCTAATTGCATAAAAATATTTTTTGTGACATTCCATTTATCTTTCCAGTTTTCTCTAAAACTTGTAAATCCAGAGTGATGTAAGGTATCATATGTAGGTGAGAGAGTTTTCATCTTTTTTCTGTTTTTGTTTTATTAAGTAATGTTATTGTTACAGTACTGTTTATTATTATCAGTACATTTGCTTATCCTTTTTCTCATTTAATGGTTGTTAGCAGATGTTCTTCGTGTTTCATTGCTGCAGTCATCACACTTGGGTTATCTGTCTGCATGTAGCCCTCAGTCGGCCCGAATACCAGAGACTTAGTATTTCTGCATCGGTTGCTGTCGCTCCAGGACGGACGTCAGGTTGTTAGGTGTACAAAAACAGGCAGCCAACGCCATTACATCAGTCTTTCTTACCAAGAAGCCCAAAGCAGAAGCAGTTCGCACAAGTGCTGGTCATCCGCTACCTGAGTTTTTCATTTATGAATTGAATCATCCTGAAGTCTTCTAAAGCTAAGTACTCCGTTGGGGATTCTTTTTTATTGCTCTTACCGATGTCAGAAAAAGTTAACAATTGTCTTGCCTGTGGAAAGCAAATACCACACCGAGATTTTCATTCTTACTGCGTCACCTGTTTAGGCCCAGACCACGATGTACCTTGCTGTGGGTTTTGTGCCTTGTTCAATGCCCGAACCATTCATTGGGCCCTTATTGTCGCCAAATACTTTGTTCTCCATCTCCGCATTCCGAAATGGCTTCGGTAAGCCATCCGACTACCGATATTCTGAACAAACGTAAGGATAAAGACAGAGACAGGTCCAAAACTGGCGACAATGCTTCCGTTAAGCTAGTTGCCAGTTTGCCGGTACTCAGTGAGGCGCTTTTGCAGTCCCTGATGCCCGCTTCTCTGGATTCGCAGGCCTCTACTGAGACCCATTCGGAGTCCGGTATGTTGCGAGACTCTTCTTCGACTATGGAACCTGCAGATGTCTCTACCTTGGATGGGTCCAGAGCTGCTGAGCAGGCACTGGCTTCTGAGGAAGTTTTTCGCACTACCGATGTTCGACACAAACCAATGACCTCTTTTGCGTCTTCAGTTCTGTCTAAAACTGCTGAGTTTCTAAGGCCAAGAATATGCGCTACACCTAGAAAACCGATGACAAAAGCGCATGCACCTGCTTCCTTGCCACAACATCAAATGCTTAAAATGGCAGACAACCTTATTATGCTGATTAGGGGAAGCCAGCCTTCCCCTGCTAAGAGAAAACGAGACCAGTCCCCTGCAGCTTCAACAGACCAAGAGTCCGACGACTCTGAGGTATCTGATTATGAAGACATGTCCTTATCTGCTTTTGAGGATTCTGATGCAGAGGAATCTCCTCCAGAGGATTTTTCTTTTGGTAAAACCTTACATACCTTGCCAAGACTACCCTCAGTCCAAAAAGAGACTTAGAGAATTTCTAGATTTGCCCCAACATACGCCTTAACAATACCCCCAGTCGTGGAAGTTGTTGATGATGTCTTTGTGGAATCCAGCCTTACCCCTGATACTTTACCCCCTGCTCCTAGGAAACCAGACAGATACTGCAGAGTACCTGATTCTTACAAATTCCTTTTCAAAAATCTTACTGCTAATCCAGGGATCATTTCCCAGGGGCCTAAAGGTATCAAAGCTACTACAGCTAAAAATCCCACCCCTTCGGACAGGGATTCCAGAGCTTTGAACAGATGGGGTAAGAAAGTATATACTTCTGCAACTCTCACCATTAGGGCTCTGAGTTGTCAGTTTCATATGCTGTAGTACCAACAACATATTATGGAACTTATTAAGCAAAAAATAGCAACCTTTACAGACTTTGCAGAAAACAAAGAATTGCAAGAGCTTATGCATTCTGCAAGCATACATTACAGTGTGGTTTTGATGCCCTAGAAGCATCTTGCAGGGCAGCCGTCACTGGTTCTGTACTGAGAAGGCATGCTTGGCTTAAGGAACAGACCTTGCCAGATCATGTCAAATCAAAGTTATTAGATGCTCCTTTGCACAAGGACAGTCTGTCACCAAAGCAGAAGAGGTTCTTAAAAAGATGGAAGAAAAAGCTAAATATATGCAGACAGTTAAAAAATTCTTGCAAGTACAGCCTCCTAGATTCAGTAGACATTGCCCCTCGAAATATTAGTCCTTTCCAGCCCCCTCAAGGCCATCTCAAACCAGACCCAGGGGTAACAGACCACCCTGACTGCAGTCTCAGGATATGCAGAGATATAAACAATGGAGTGCCTCCACCTCCATAGCAAGGAGTGCTAAACCACCCCCTTACAGAAATTCCCACTGACTTCTCAACTCCACTCCCCACCTCTGCCCAACTACTTGTTACCCCTAAGAGGAAAACTTGCCCTTCATGCAAAAAAATGCATTTCCATCACCAAAGACCAATGGGTCCTCAACATTGTATCCCAGGGGTACATATTTTACTTCCACTCACTGCCAACCCCAAAAGGGTTCCCAGACCTTTCTCCAGACCAATGGGCAGAGGCACAAAATCAAGTGTAATCCCTACTCTCTATAAAGGCAATTCAACCTGTTCCTGCAGAGCAGACAGCCCAAGGATTCTATTCCAGACTCTTCCTGGTACCCAGAAAAGAGGGCAATTGGCACCCAATCCTAGATCTGTCAATTCTCAACACTTTCCTGGTGGTACCATAATTCAGAATGCTCACCCTGCAGCAGCTTCTACCTATGCTAGCCAAGGATGCATGGTTAGTCACCCTAGACTTAAAAGAAGTCTATTTGCACATTCATATAAGGAACTAATGCAGGAAATATCTTTGCTTCAGGGCAGGATCTATGCATTATCAGTTCTCTGCACTTCTTATCCACTGCTTCCAGAGTATTCACAAAATGCCTGGCTCCAGCCATTGCTTACTGCAGACAGAGACATATCCAAATGTACCCATACTTGGACGACTGCCTGATTCAGGCAGACAGGAACTCCTGTTGCAGCAGCTCCTGAAATTTGTAAAACACCTTCTAACCTCCCCCAGGGTACACCGGCAATGAAAAGAAATCAAAACTTGTCCCCAGTCAAAAGATTGTATTACTGGGAACAAGCTTGGACACAGCATCCCAGATGGCATTCCTCACTCCAGAAAAACAAGCTTATCTGACAGACTGTTTTACTCAAATGGCCACCAGAACCCAGCTATCCACAAGGAAAATCCTGCAGGCCCTAGTGTTAATGGCCTCATGCATCCTACTAATTCCATATGCCAGAATGCATATGATGAAACTTCAGTGGTACTTAAAAAGTCTTTGGTGCCAACATTCTCAGGACCTGGGAACCGTCATTCCTGTCATACCATGTCTAAGGACAGAGTTTCTTTGGTGGGCAGCAGCATACAATCACAACAAAGGACTGCCCTTTACTCGCCGCCCAGACCCTAACCACAGATGCATCAGACTATGCCTGGGGGGCACACATGGATGGCAAGTGCATTCTGGGCCGCTGGAGCCCAAGTCAAATTCATCTGCACATCAACCAAAAAGAGATGCTAGCTGTGCAGCATGCTCTGACAGCTTTCAGATCCCTACTCTCACCAGGACACCTGCTAATAAAAACAGACAACACCACAGTTATGTGGTACATCAACAAGCAGGAGGAAACACAACACGGACTTGGACATGCAGGTCCATCTGCAAGCTCAATTCCTTCCAGGCAAACAAAACTCACTGGCAGACAACTTAAGCAGACATCTCCTAGACCCACACAAGTGGCAATTAGAGCCCAGCACCTTCAACCTTCTGATTCAGAAATGGAGGACCCCAGAGGTGGAGCTGTTTGCCTCCCCCTGCAATCACCAGCTCAGCAAATTCTGCACCAGGGCTCCTCACAGCAGGGCCTGGAAAGTGGATGCCCTATCCTTCCAGTGAGTAAATCTCTCAGTCTATACCTTTCCCCCTCTGCCCCTGCTCTCAAGAGTATTGCTCAAGATAAGACAGGACAGACCAAGGACAATTGTGATTGCCCCGGACTGACCACACCAGCACTGGTACGCACCTCCTGTGCAGCCTGTCACCGTTGCCACCCTGGCACCTACACCAGAACCCAACCCTGCTCTCGCAGCAGGGGAGATAGATCTTGCATCCACAACTGCAAACCCTAAATCTTGCAGCCTGGCTTATTCCGGGAATTCTCCCCCAGTAACCAGCCTAAGCAAGCAGGTGCTGGACGTCATTCTTGAAGCCAGAAGAACCAGTACAAGGAAATCCTTTGCTGATAAGTGGAAAAGGTACTGCTCCTGGATTCAGTCTAAAGGAGAGGACACAAACCTGCCCTCCTTGCCTCTAATCCTGGATTACTTAGCAGATCTACTCCATAGAAGCCTATCCTTCTCCTCCATTAAGATCCATGCCTCTGCCATTTGAGCTCATTACAACACTGAGCCACCTCTCTTCTCTCACCCTCTTATCAAACAGTTTCTGAGAGGGGCAAACAACTTAAGGCCGTCAAGGAGGGCACCCACCCCTGCTTGGGACCTTAACTTTGTACTGGAAAAGCTCACAACCCCCCCCCCCCTTTGAGCCTGCAGCATCAGCAGAGTTAAAATTCCTGTTTTGGAAAACAGCCATGCGTCTGGCTGTCACTTCAGCTAGAAGAGTGTCTGAGCTACAAGCACTCATGGCTGTGGAACCCTTCATTATTTTCCATGCTGACAGGGTTTCCCTTAGGGCTAACTCTTCCTTTATGCCTAAAGTGGTATCCAGTGTGGCTTTCAACCAATCTATCCATTTGCAACCTTCTTCCCTAATCCTCAAAATAAAGGGGAAAGGATCCTGCACTCCTTGGACATGCACAGACAGCTCAGATTCTACCTTGGTAGGCCCTTTAGGAAATATGACGAGTTACTAGTCAGCTTTGCACCAGAGGCAGAGGGCAAGGCCATTTCTAAACAAACTGTTTTAAAATGGATAGCACACATAATCCATTTCTACTACAAGCACCATGGGAGACCAACCCCATAGCGGGTCAGAACACATTCCACAAGGGCAACTTCTACCTCTACAGCATTACTCAGGGGAGTCCCTACCAGGGACATCCTGGAATCTGCTACCTGGAGTTCTGTGCACACCTTCACCAAGCATTACGACGCACATATCTTTTCCAAATCCAGGGCGGGTTTTGCAACAGCAGTCCTGCAAGGCATACTAGCCAGCCCCAACCTCTTGACTCCTCCACCTTTCTTCAGCTTTGGGAATCTACCCAAGTGTGATGACTGCAACAGTGAAACACGAAGAACATAGTACAGTTGTGTACACTTACCGTAAATGTAGATGTTCGAGTGTATTCACTGTTGCAGTCCTGGTTTCCCTCCCTCCCTCCAGCCCCCTTGTTTCTCTCTCTCTCCTCTCTATGCCTATTACTCACCCCTTTCAGGGGTATTGGTATTAGTATTTACTTTTTACTGGTTTTGTTTTCTTCACCATAACTCAGTTCCCTATTTGGGGGTGGCTGCTGACATTTGGCGCAAGAAAAACTGATGTAATGGCATCAGCTACCTGTTTTTATACCCCTGACGACCTGACGTCAGTCCTGGAGCGACAGCAACTGACGCAGAAATACTAAGTCTGTGGTATTCGGACAGACTGAGGGCTACCTGCAGGCAGATAACCCAAGTGTGATGACTGCAACAGTGAATACACTCGAACATCTACATTTATGGTAAGTGTACACAACTGTACTTTTTAAAGTTTTAGCATGATTATTGATTATTTATTATTGTTATTACATTTGTACTCAGATCTCTTTTCAAAATTATTTAAATAACTACTTTTTAAGTGTATGCCTTTTTCTCATTTGTTATTGTTGAGAAACCCGAGTGTTTTTCAAGAAATGTTGTTGTGGCAAAGAATGCCAAGTCATCTTCATGAATGTCCAGAAGGATCCTGCAACTATTATGAGAAACATTGAACTTCAGGGTAGTTTTCAAAGTCAGAATGTACAAAACATTTCCAATAATTAGGCAGAAATACCCAGAAAAATGAGCCATAGTACATTATAAAGCTAAGTAGCTTACCATGGTTACAGAACATTGTCTATTTCTATGCTTATACAGATTTTAATGTGTGCATGAGTCAGTCTTGTGTGCTAGTACTAGTCCAGACCCTAGTCATGAATTACTACTGCTTCATGTAGAAATATTTTCTGATGATATATGCCCAAAAGTTGTTCATTGTACACTAAACCAGCAGAAGTCATTTGCAGTTTGTAACACAGAGAACAATTATCATCTTATTCTTTCTGTTAAAGTCTGCAGTCTCAAAAACTTTACAAAACAGTAGAACTTGAGCAAGAATACAGTGCTGTCTAGTAGTGAGCAGTAAAGCTCAGTCAACTATTCCACTGAGCTGCAAAAGTGGTACACCTATAATATGAATAGTCTCACATCAAGCAACAGTGTGTAGGGCAGATGTTCATCGTGTTACACTTCTGCAGTCATCACACCTGGGTTATCATAGGTTCATAGGTTCATACTAGGCTATCTGCCCAAGGGCATTTATAAGCCTAGCCCATAGTTATTTGGCTTTCGCCACCCCTTTAGTTTGAATAAAACTGTGCCTATTATTTTGCTGTGCCTCTGTCAAGCAGTGACACTGAAGTAATAACTGGGGTATATCTGCGATCCCCCATCCATTGGTCAAGATTCCTCTTGAACAAGGCCAGCGAGGTGCTCTGCCTCACATGTACCGGGATTTTGTTCCACAGCATAGGGAGTCTCTGGGTGATGAATCTGTCCCTCCAGCATGTTCTATTAATAACCGTGTCAAGGTTTAAGTCTCCCCTTGTGGTTCTGAGGGATCTAGATTTTTGAGGTGAAGCATATTCATCAAATCAGGGTTTGACATGGCCTTATATGTCAGGCACAGGTCACCTCTGAGCAAGCGGTATGAGACTGAATAGAGCTGGAGTTCTTTCAGTCGGGCAGCATAAGACATATTTTTGAGACCCTTTATCCTTTTGGTGAGGAACTTTTGGGGCCTTTCCAGCTACTGCAGGTGTCGGGTCAGATACATTCCGAATGGGGCATTGTACTCAATCATAGGTCTAATGAGTGATGAGTACAGGGGGACGATGACCTCCCTTGATCTAGATGTGAATCCCTTCATGATCAGGTGGGCAATGTAGAAGGATGTTCTTCATCTCACATTGCTGCAGTCCTAACTTATGGGTAGTATACCAAAGTATTAGGCAAGCGCATGACCGGCGCCATTCCTCAGTCTTTTTGCCGCATGGTCCGAAGCAGAAGCAGCTGAAAATTCTGAGTTTCAGACCGAAACCAAGTTGGGGAATATTTTTGTTTTTCTTGCCTCAGTTATTTCGGATGTCAGAAAAAGTGAATAATTGTATTTCTTGTGGGAAACAGATGGATTACCACTCTCTTTGTATTCCTTGTTTGGGACCTGAGTACGGCGTTAGGGTGTCGCTTTTGTGCTAGATTTAATAAGCGCACCATTAAACGTGAGGTTAGATTGTGCTAGGCTTGTCTTGAGCGTGTGTAATTACAATATGCCGTCGGATCCTCCGGACGCCGCTAACTACGCGCAAAGATAAATCTTTGAAGTCCAAGCAAGATGACCGTCCGTTCGGACGCCGGTTCTTTAGACACTACGGTGGATTCGGTTGAACCGGCGAGGTTTCAACTGAGTCTCAGGGGCGTTGGTTTTGCAAGATGTGGCCTCTCAGGAGTCAGGTCAGGCTGAGGGGCCTCTCAGGTTGTTGTTCTCCCTTCTTTGCCTTAGGTGGTTAGGCCTTTTCCTTCTGTCTCTAAGGTACCTTCCAAAGGCAGGCCTGGTTTGCCTGCCACAGGTGTCAGTCCTAGTTCTGCAGGTTCTGTGCCTAAAAACACATGCTTAAAATGGCAGAAGATTTAATTACTTTAATCAGGGTTCTATGCCCTCCTGATAAGAGGCCTAGGGTGGAGCCAGAAATGGAAAGTTTGGAACAGGCTTCAGATTACTCAGAGTCTTGATGAAGACATTCAGGATTTTCCTCCTTATTCTGATTCAGACGCAGAGGATTCCACTCCTTCTGCTTCTCCTCCAGAGGATTTTTCTTTTTCAGAAACCCTGCATTCTATGAGGGAGCATTTTAAATGGGAAGGTCAGGATTTCTCAGATTCCGAAGAGGCTTAGGGAATTTTGTTTTACGACAGCATAGGCCTTTGACTATACCTCCTGTTTTGGATGTTGTTCAAGACGTTTTTTTCTGAGGCTTCCCTTAATCCAGACTCTTTGCCTCCTGCTCCAGTTAAGCCGGATAGGTATTACAGGGTGCCTGAGGCTCATAAATATCTGTATAAGAGCCCAGAAACTATTAGCCAGGGACCTAAGGGTGTCAGGGCTTCTGTTGTACAGAATCCAGTTCCTACGGATAAGGATGCTAGAGCTTTGGATAGGTGGGGTAAGAAAGTGTATACCTCTTCCACTTTAGCAATGAGGGCTTTGAATTGCCAGTTTCATATGTTGAAGTACCAGAATTTTCTCCTTACTCAGTTAAAATCTAAAGTGGATGCTTTGGCAGAGGGCATAGAGTGTAAGGAATTACAGGATTTGGTACATGCCTCTGATCAGGTGGGTAAGCATGCTTTGCAGTGTGGTTTTGATGCTTTACAGGCTTCTTCCAGGGTGGCTTCCACTGGTTCAGTTATTCAGAGGGGCACGCCTGCTAAGGATCAACAATTTGTCAGAGCATGTTAAAGCTAGGATTTTAGATGCTCCTTTGCAGTCTGAAGTTTTGTTTGGTTATCCTGTGGAGTCTGTCTTGAAGAAAATGGAAGACAAGACTAAGTCTATGCAGACTGTTAAAGATTTTTGCAGGTGCAGCGCGCTAAGTTTAGCAGGAACTGGCCTGCTAAGGGTTGCACTTACCCTTCTTCTGATTCGCAGTCTCTAGGGTAGATCTAGGCGTGGTAAGGCAGACCTCAGAGTTCTTTCAGGTCCTGACCGTGGAGTTCACCAGCACAATCTACAGGTGAGGGCAGGGGCCAGTCCGCCCAATGACCTGCATTTCCAGCTGCCAGATCCTTCCTGTCTGGCAGCTCCTTTGGGAGGAAAGTTGGCACTCTTCAAGCAAAATTGGTTTCTAGTCACCCAGGACAAATGGGTGTTGGACATTATAGACCGAGGCTACAAGTTTATTTCCACACATTGCCTCCTTTCAAAGGCATGCCAGACGCTCCTCCTCAGCAAAGGGTAGAGGCTCACAAACAGATTTCTTTACTTCTTCAAATGGGGCTATACAGCAGGTCCCTCTGTCAGAAGTGGGCCTAAGAAAGGAAACACTTGGAGGCCAATTTTGGATTTATCTATTCTCAACACATATCTGGACATTCCAAAATTCAAAATGTTGACGTTGCAACAACTTCTGCCTCTGTTGGGCAAAAGATCACTGGATGGTAACTCTGGATCTCAAAGAGGTTTATCTTCATGTTCCTATCAGGCCCAGTTGCAGGAGATTCCTGCGTTTTCGACTGGGACTTTACATTATCAGTTCTCTGCATTGCCAAAGTTCTGGCTCCAGTGATAGCCTTCTTCAGGTTAAGAGGAATACAAATTTATCCTTATTTGGACGATTGCCTGATTTGCTTTCAAGACAAGCACGTTCTTCACCATCTACAGTATGTTATGACAGTGTTAAGGTGAACAAAGTCCAGTCTAGTACCCTCTCAGGAAATGTGCTTTCTGGGTGTGAGACTGAATACAGCTTCCAGATGGGCCTTTTGACCCCGGACAAGCAAAAAGAATCTTCACTTTGCTTCCATCAATTGTCTCTCTACGGTCAGGACAGTCCTTCAAGCCTTGGGGTTCATGGCATCTTGTATTCTGGTGCTTCCCAATGCCAAACTGCATATGAGGAAGCTACAATGGTATCTCAAAATGTTTGGACACAGCACTGCCAAGATCTGGACACTGTCATTCAGATAATACCTTGCATTCAGATTTTAACGGCGGATGCCCTGGACAAGGCTTAGGAGCACACCTCATGGGAAAATGGGTTCATGGGCACGTGGCGGACTTCAACATTTACATATCAACTTGAAGGAAAAGTTAGCAGTCCAGGGTGTTGATTCAAACAGACAACACTACTGTCATGTGGTACATCAACTTTGCAGGCAAGCTATGATTTTGTGGGAGACTGCTCTCAGTTTGCAATTCACTCTTCAAACAAGGTTTCTGCCAGGAGCACAGAACTCCTTAGCAGATGTTTTGAGCAGGCGGATAGTGGATAATGATATGGGGACTCCAGACATAGATCTGTTCGCTTTCTCCACTAAATTTCCAGGTGCCAAAGTTTTGCACAAAGATGTTTCATCCCACAGCTTGGAAGTGGGATGCTCTATCATTCAGTTGGAGCAGTCCCTCTACTTCCAAAGGTTCTCTTGAAGGTCAGACAAGACAAGCCCTCCATGATTCTAATAGCTCCAGACTGGCCTCGACAGCACTGGTACCCTCTGCTGAGGAGTTTAGTAGGAACCTTTGCCTTTGATTCCACACCTTTTTGACTCAGGAGCAATCATTTCCTCAATGTCAGGATTCAGTCCCTGCATCTCACAGCCTGGCTTATTTTTCTTTGGAGCAAAGCAAAAAGCTTTGATGTTTCTAGCCTGATTTGAGTGTTTCTCTCTCAAATATCTTACAAGATTATTGGACAAGGGTTTGTCTTTCTCCTCTATAAAAGTTCATGCTGCAGCCATTTCTGCTCACTATGACTGTGACCCACCATTGTTCTCTCATCCTTTGTTTAAGCAATTCCTTAGAGGGGCAAAGAACATAAGACCCCAGTGGAGCTCCTACTCCTGCCTGGGATCTCACTTTTGTGTTGGTAAAACTTACTTTTCCTCCTTTTGAACTTGCAGCTACAGCTCAGTTAAAGTTTTGTCTTGGAAGACTGCTTTTTTGTTGGCCATTACGTCTGCTAGAAGGGTTTCTGAATTACAGGCTCTAATGGCAGTTGAACCCTTCCTAATTTTTCATAAGGACAGGGTATCTCTGCGTACTAATCCTACTTTTATGCCTAAAGTGGTTTCAAATGTGGCCTTGAACCAATCTATTCATTTGCCTACTTTTATGCAGATCCCCAAAATAAAGGGAGAAAATTTTGCATACTTTGGATATTCACAGGCAGTTGCGTTATTATTTGAGCAAGACTAAAGGGTTCAGACAGTCTCAGCAGTTGTTTGTTTCTTTTGCTTTGGGTTCTCAGGGGAAACCTGTTTCAAAACAGACTATTTGTAAGTGGATTGGCCTTTGTATTGCTTTTTGTTATTCTCATCATGGTAAGGAGATTCCAGCTGGAATCAGGCCTCATTCCACTAAAGATATTTTGGAAGCAACTACTTGAGTTCAGTGCACACTTTTCTAAACATTACCATCTTCCTCTTTATTCCAAATCTAGGGCTGGATTTGCCACTGCAGTCTTACAGGGCATTTTGGCAGCTCCCAATGCTTTATGATTTTGCCAGCCTCCCTTTACCTCTGCTTTGGGATTCTACCCATAAGTTAGGACTGCAGCAATGTGAGATGAAGAACATAGTACAGTTTTGTACCTACCATAAATGTAGATGTTCAAGATCCACATTGCTGCAGTCCAACCCTCCCTCCTTCCCTCTGTAGTTTGGAGTGGTTGTATGGTTTGGGTTGTAGCTGTTTTTGTACATGGTTTTAGGGAGTTATTTTTGGCTGTTGCCTTTATTTTTAGGGCCTTCTGACATCTGGGGCAAGAAAAGACTGAGGAAATGACGGTCATGCATGCGCTTTAATAATTTGCTCCTGCTGACGATCTCTCTGAGCCCATGACCCGCCAGCCTAATACTTTGGTATTCGAGGACAGCGGACTACCCATAAGTTAGGACTGCAGCAATGTGGATCTTCGAACATCTACATTTATGGTAGGTACAAAACTGTACTTTTTCCTAACTACTTTAGCAACATGAGTGTCAAGCGAAGGCTACTGTCAACCTGGGTCCCCAGATCCCTGATGATGACTTCTGTGCTCAATGGATTGCCACCTATATGGTAGCTAGGTAACCTTGTTTTTCCCGGGAGTATGACTATGCATTTCTTGGCATTTAACTTTAGGCCATGGCTCTGGCACCAGTTATCTGTTTCTGTGAGGCCCTTCTGAAGGATATCTGTGTCAGATGTGTTTTCTTGCAGTCATCTGCAAACTTTGTCAGCCATAACCCTCCTGTGTTTGCTTGTACTTCAGAAGTAGATGCAACAAGAGTGGACCCAGGACTGAGCCCTGTGGGACACCACTTGTGACAGGCTTTGAGTCTGACATGGCTCCAGCAACTCTCTGACCCTGTGGGTTCTGTCATAGCCAGTTTGCAACCCATCTTGTGATGTATGGGTTTACATTCAAGCTGATGAGTTTTTCGATGATACCTGTTGCCAGGTCGAGGTAGGCTGTATGGACTGCCTTTCCCTCATCAATGGCCTTGGTGACTGTCTCGAAAAAGTCAACCAAGTTTAAAAGGCATGATCTGCCTTTGACAAAGCCAAACTGGGTTGGATCCAAAGTCTGCAAGTTCCTATGTCTTTATTTATGAGTTCCATTATGATCCTCTCCATGGCTTTGCAGATAAGGCTTGTCAAGCTAATGGGACGGTAATTTCAGGGTCGGTGGGAGGCACGCCCTTTGTGAAGTGGACCACAATAAAGCATGCCACTCCTTGGGTATCCTGAGGTGAGGCTAAGATTAAACAGCTGTCCTAACTGCGGGTTTAATTCCTCATTGAGTTGGGACACCATCCGGTCCCATGGATGCTGTGTTTTTGCTTTGGAGAGCAGTTCTCACCTGGGCGTTGGAGATGTTTGGGGCTACAATCCTCTGGTATAGATATCTCTCCTTTTGGGGAGAAGTTTGCACTGAACCTGTCAGCCAGTATGTTGGCAATGTGTGTAGGTTCAGTAATCTTCACATCATTTTGAACTAATTCTGAGCATATCTGGGAGTTTCCTCCTAGGTTTCTAACATAGCTAAAGAAGGCCTTATGATTGTCTTTTGAGTCCTTGATGATTTTTCTCTCAAAATTTGCCTTGGATGATTTTATGAGAGCTCTTAGTTTTTTACTTATAATGCCCAAACCTGTCTTACCTTTCAAGGATTTTGCTCTATCTTGTAGTAGCTTCCTCCTTTTGCTGTAGAGCTTGTTTATGGCTGGGGCCCACCAGACTGGACGCTTGCCTTTGGTACAAAGAGTCTTAGTTTTGTTTGGGATTGCCTGATCCATGCAGTCCTGTAGGTGCTGGTAGAAGGCATTTGTAAGTGATTCAGCGGTTTGAGTAATGTTTACCACTGGCTCAGGGGCCTTAAAGGAGACCACACTAGTTTTAGAAGTGTGAAGTTTTTCACTGTGGTCTTTTTATTTCAGGTGGGGCGGGATGAGGACCTCCAGCGAGATTAGTTTATGATCTGATCTCACCAGTGAGGGTATACTTCGGTGTTGAACATTGTGATCCCATGTTCGTGATGATGAGATCAAGTATGTTTTCTCCTCTTGTGGGGATGGTGACTAGTTGTTCCATGGCATTTGAGTTTATGAACTCCAGGAACCTTTGGGCTAGAGTGTTTGGGCTTGAGTAGTGTTCCCAGTCTATATTAGGGTAGTTGAAGTCACCTAGTATGATGGTGTTTGGAGATACATTTATCCCTCCATTGTTTTCAGGAAGGCCATGTGAGGTTCCTGAGTTTGAGAGGGTGGCCTGTAACATGCTACAAATTGCAGAGCAGTCTTGCCTATGGTTAATTGCACCTGGATGGTCTCCGATGCCAACCTTGAGGTGTGGGTGTCCTTTATGAATATGGACACCTCCTTTCTTGGTGTTGTCCGGATTTTGGGCTGGAGCATGATATGAGGTGAAACCTGATAGTGCTGGGGTGCTCTCAGGAGCCTTGAACCAGATTTCTGTCACAGCACAGACATCGATGTTCTCCATACTGAAAGGGCCTCGCATCTTGAGATTGAGACTTCTGGCATTGAGCAGCATTACCCTTAGTTTTTTACTTTTTGTGTTCTAGGGTGGTAGGTTTAGAATTTGAGCCTTGCCAAAAAGGCACTGGGGTGGCGGTGACAGGTGCAGCATGTCATCCCAGGCAGACAGACATTGGATCCCCTTTGAATGACACCAGAATTTAAGCCAATTATTAAAGCTGATCATCTTATCACTGTATTGTGGCATCATTCTAGGTGAAGGTAGGATACTGCTCAAGGTCAGGGTCATGCCTGGGCTACATAATCAGAGAGCTCCTCAATGTCTCTTTTCATGTAGTTCAGGTCGTTGACACCAGCGTGGACAATGACGTACCTGCTGTTGAGAGACCTGAGTGCTTGTGTTATGTGGCGATTTCTAAGCCGGCAGGCAGCTTACTGTGACCTTTTCCTTAGTCTGGTGGTGTCTGACTATGGAGTCACCTATAACAAGTATGTTTGGTGTTGTATTTGGCCTTAAGGGCAGTGACTGATTTGCACACTGATTTTGTTGTTTATGTGTTGTTTGTGTGGTGTATTGAGTTTGCAGTTGCTTGGGTGTCTGCTTTGGAGGCCTCTGCTGTTTAGGTAAATTTTACTCAGAGCCTCAGTATGTCTTAGTGTGTTTATGTGTTTGATTCAGTGGTGTGGTTGAGTTATGTGAGACTGGTATTGTGGTGTGTGTAGTTGCCTTCTCCTCCTGCCTGGTCTTGCCAGTCCTGAGTTGAGAGAGCTCAGCCTCCAGTCTGGCTAAATAGCTGCATCTCTCACAAGTGTTAGTGTTCGTGGGAGGAGGAGAGGGTTGTCCGTGTACATGAGGCAATTGTAACATTGTCTCAAATTCCCAGATTCACCAACTGGGCAGGAGACGCCAGCATCTGACCCTTCGACATGCTAGAAAGAATTATGAGTTGGTATGAGACAGAAAAGTAGTGGGCTTAGCAGGGAAGTGGGCACTCCTGGGGGGTTTTGCTAGTGAGAGATTTGTATAATATAGGAGTGCTTGACCTGCAAAGAGAATGCTTATAAGACAAGGGATATTCTTATAAGACAAGTGCTGAGCTTTTTGAGAAGAAAAAGCTATTTGGAACAAGTGCTGCACTTTTTAGTGTAAGTGTAAACTGTTTAGGTTCCTAACAGAGCAGTTCTAAGGGTAAATTGAAGAACAGACTTTCTGGAGCCAGAAAGAGTTTAACCTTGTTTAACCGGCGCTGCCCGATGCTGCTCTAGTGGCAACTCCGCACTAAATCTCGCTAAAGCATGTTAAAGCGTGCTTGATAGCAGGGGCTGGAAGAAGCAGGAATAGACCCAAAAGGGAAAATAAAACTACAGTTTCAAGTCAGTAACCACCTCTACGGGGGGCAGGGAAGCAGCTCAATGTTAGTCACTGCCACTGATCAACAGAGAGACCCTCCTTCAGCCCAAGCAAAAATGGCCTCACAGAAACTTTCAAACAGTTCAGGAACAGCAAGCCTGTAACTGAACTTTTTAGCTCTCAGAAAAGTGGGAAAAAAGCAAGATTTTTGTTTGTTTTACAGAGATAGCAGAGGTTCACAAGTAATATCAAGTTATAACAGTGCAGTAAATGACCCCACACAAGAGTGCTAGGTCAAGGACAGAAAATATGCAAGTTTTAAGAAAAAACTATTTAAAATTAAGTGCAAACAGGAAATTCAGCAAACAGCTTTTGGTTGTGCTCTAAATACAGCTACTAATACAGAAATCAAGTTTAACAAGCCAGAAAATGCTCAAGCTAGGCAGCTATGCAGAAAAACTTAGCAAATAAACAGAGAAAAATACTTAAAATCTCAAAAGTGGCTCCTTCTTTTCTCAGTTTTCCTCTTGGAGTGCTTCACCAACAGCCAACAAGCCTGAAAAGGCGCTGAGGCAACTAGGTTTTAAGAGGAAGATGAAGGAGTTATGGAAATGACCCTAGTGGCCAATAAAACTACAGTTTCAAGTCAGTAACCACCTCTACAGGGGCAGGAAGCTGCTCAATGTTAGTCACTGCCACTGATCAACAGAGAGACCCTCCTTCAGCCCAAGCAAAAATGGCCTCACAGAAACTTTCAAACAGTTCAGGAAGAGCAAGCCTGTAACTGAACTTTTTTAACTCTCAGAAAAGTGGGGAAAAAGCAAGATTTTTTTTTTTTTTGTTTTTACAGAGATAGCAGAGGTTCACAAGTAATATCAAGTTATAACAGTGCAGTAAATGACCCCACACAAGAGTGCTAGGTCAAGGACAGAAAATATGCAAGTTTTAAGAAAAAAACGATTTAAAATTAAGTGCAAACAGGAAATTCAGCAAACAGCTTTTGGTTGTGCTCTAAATACAGCTACTAATACAGAAATCAAGTTTAACAAGCCAGAAAATGCTCAAGCTAGGCAGCTATGCAGAAAAACTTAGCAAATAAACAGAGAAAAAATACTTAAAATCTCAAAAGTGGCTCCCTTCTTCTCTCAGCGTTTTTTTCCTCTTGGAGGGTGCTTCACCAACAGCCAACAAGCCTGAAAAGACCTGCCGTCAGGTGGTCCCACAGTCAGCCAGAGTTCCAAAGTCTTGGTCCGGCGTCGGTTGCTGTCGCTTCTTCCCTGACGTCAGTGCGCCAGGGGTATATAAGATGCATCCGACGCCATTTTCTTCAGTCTTTCTTGCGTAGCGGTGCCGCAGAAGCAGTTCGCAAGTGCCGGTCGGCCGACTCCTGAGATTTTCAAATCGAATTTCAGACCAAAGTCTTCATAAAGCTAAGTACCCCATTGGGGAACTTTTTCTTGCCTCATTCCGATGTCAGAAAAAGTTAACAATTGCATTTCTTGTGGGAAGCAACTACCTCATAAGGACTTTCATTCTTATTGTATTAATTGCCTTGGCCCAGACCACGACATCACAGGTTGTCGGTTTTGTGCTAGGTTTAATAAACAAACTATTAAATGTCGGTTTGATTTCGCCCAACATTATTTTGGTAGGAAATTTAATTATACCATGCTGTCGGAGCAACCGACGACCGGAATGCATAAAAAACGCAAAGATAAGGACAGGCAGCCGAGGTCCAAACCGGACTCCGAAGCCTCTGGTAGGTCAGTTGACGGTTCTCCGGTTTTCAGTGAGGCGCCTACGCAGCCCCTGTCGACCGCTGATTCAGAACCCCAGGCTACATCTGATTCACAAGCAGAGATTGCTAGACCTCCTCAACCTTTACCTTTAGGCCCTTCCGACTCCATACCTGAAGGAGATTCCGGTGCAGTTGAAATGCCTTCAGTTGCAGAAGGTGTCTTCAGACCGACTACACTCACTATTAAATCCTATGCAAAACTGAAAACTCCTTTAAAAACAAAGAAGACTGTACAGCAGTCTCCAGTACAAGACTCCATGCCTAAGAAACAGATGCTTAAGATGGCTGAAGACTTAATTACCCTAATCAGGGGTTCCCATCCCCCTCCTGATAAAAGGCCAAGGCAGGAGGAGGACTACGCTTCCTCTGACCAGGTTTCAGTTTCCTCAGACTCTTCTGAGGAACAGGAATATTCCTTTCCCCCTTATGAAGATTCTGATGCTGAAGAGTCTATCCCTTCTGCATCTCCCCCAGAAGACTACTCTTTTGGGGAAACCTTACATACTATGAGGGAACATTTCCACTGGGAAGGCCAGGATTACTCTGATTCTAAGAAAAGGCTCTGAGAGTTCCTTTTACTACCACAGCACAGACCACTTGCTATTCCACCTATGTTAGACATTGTGGATGATGTTTATTCAGAATCTAGCCGTAACCCAGATTCACTACCTCTTGCACCAGCCAAACCAGACAGATACTACAGACTCCCTGACTCACACAAATTCCTGTATAAAAGCCCTGTTGCTGACCCAGAAACCATTTCCCAGGGTCCCAAAGGAGTTAAGGCCTCTATTGCTAAAAATCCTGTGCCCTCTGAAAGGGATTCTAGAGCAATAGACAGATGGGGAAAGAAAGTATATACCTCAGCTACTCTAGCTATGAGGGCCTTAAATTGTCAGTTTCACATGCTGAAATATCAACAATATCTGATGCCTCAATTAAAACAAAAAATGCTCGCACATACAGAACAGCCAGATTACAAGGAAATGCAAGATTTGTTGCATTCAGCTGAACAAGTGGGAAAACATACTTTGCAATGTGGATTTGATTCATTGGAAGCTTCTTGTAGAGCAGCAGTGACAGGGTCTGTCATACGTAGGCATGTTTGGTTAAAAGAACAAACTTTACCTGATCATGTTAAAGCAAAGTTATTGGATGCACCTTTACAGCAGGATGTTTTATTTGGTGTAAAAGCAGAAGAAGTTTTAAAGAAAATGAAGGAAAAGGCAAAATCTATGCAGACAGTCAAGGATTTTTTACAGGTTCAACCCCCTCGTTTCAGCAGAAATTGGCCAACCAAAAACTGGTCCTTTCCAGCTTCTGCCAGACCACAGAGGGGCAGATACAGACACCCAAGGGGCAGAGGCCAGCCACAAGGCTCTTACCAGCCTCAACAATGGGGTGCCACAACCCAAAAAAGGAGGAGAAGACAGGTCTCAAACTACCAGAAGACAAACACAGTGACTTACCCCTCAGACTACCAAGCAAAACCCTCTTGGCAGCTCCCTTGGGGGAAAACTAGCACTTTTTGCAGACAATTGGCACATCATCACAAAAGACAAATGGGTCCTAAATATTGTATCTCAAGGATACAGATTCCACTTTTACAGTTTGCCAAGGATAAAAGGAATGCCAAACCTGCCACCAAATCAATGGGCAGAGGCTCAAAAGCAAATTTCAGCCCTCATGGACATGAGAGCCATTCAACTGGTTCCTATACAGGAGCAAGGACAAGGATTTTATTCAAGACTGTTTCTAGTTCCCCGAAAGGACAAAGCCTGGAGACCCATTCTGGACCTCTCAATTCTAAACACATACCTGGAAGTACCCAAATTCAAGATGCTAACACTACAGCAACTTCTTCCCATGCCGGGCAAGAAGGCTTGGCTAGTAACGTTGGACCTCAAGGAGGCATACCTGCATGCCCTATCAGACAAAATTGCAGAAGATACCTTTGATTTATTGCAGGTTCAACCCATTACCAATTCTCTGCACTGCCCTTTGGCTTATCTACTGCACCCAGGGTCTTCACAAAATGCTGGCACCAGTAATTGCATGCTGCAGACAAAGGGATTCAAATATATCCATACCTGGACGACTGCCTTATTCAAGCAGAAAGCAAGGACATTCTATTAAAGCATCTGGCGTTTGTCAAAAGCCTACTAAGTTGCCTAGGGTACACAGTAAACGAAAAGAAGTCAAAACTAGTGCCCTCACAAGACATAATATTCCTGATTGCCAGCTTAAATACAACGGCCCAGATGGCTTATCTCACGCCAGACAAGCAAGGACAACTGACTCAATACTTCAAAATGATGGCAACAAAGACCCAACTCCCTGCAAGAACAATTCTGCAGGCCTTGGGATTCATGGCATCTTGCATACTACTAATACCATTTGCAAAACTGCATATGAGGAAATTAAAATGGTATCTGAAAAGCGTATGGACTCAACACAGCCACAGCTTGGAAACAATAATTCCACTCATTCCCTGCCTTCAACAGGAATTTCAATGGTGGGCTCAAGCTTGTCACCTCTACAAGGGACAGCCTTTCACTCAACCCACAGCCAGGCAAACACTGATAATAGATGCATCAGATTACGCCTGGGGAGCGCACATGGCAGGAAAATGTATTCAGGGCAAGTGGCCCGCAGAACAGAAGCATCTTCACATCAATCAAAAAGATATGCTAGCTGTACAAAATGCCCTTATAGCTTTCGAGGACCTGTTGCATCCAGAACAACTACTACTAAAGACAGACAACACCACAGATGTTCATCGTGCTATGCTGCTGCAGTCATCACACTTGGGTTATCCTGCCGTCAGGCGGTCCCGCAGTCGGCCTGAATTCCAAAGCCTTGGTCCGGCGTCAGTTGTCGTCGCTTCTTCGCTGACGTCAGTGCGGCATGGGTATAAAAGAGGCAGCCAACGCCATTTTCTTCAGTCTTTCTTGCCGCGCGGTGCCCGAAGCAGAAGCAGTTCGCAAGTGCCGGTCGGCCAGCTCCTGAGATTTTCAAACAGAATTTCAACCGAAGTCTTCTATAAAGCTAAGTACCCCATTGGGGAAACTTTTCTTGCCTCAGACCGATGTCAGACAAAGTTAATAATTGTATTTCTTGTGGGAAGCAAATACCTCATAAGGATTTTCATTCTTACTGTATTCCTTGCCTAGGCCCAGACCATGACGTTTCTGGTTGTCGGTTTTGCGCTAGGTTCAATAAACGCTCTATTAAGCATCGGGCTGATACCGCCCAACATTATTTTGTCAGAAAATTCAACTACATTATGTCTTCGGAACCTCCGACAACCGCTATGTTTAAAAAGCGCAAGGACAAAGACCGGCAGCCTAGACCTAGACCAGATACCGAGGTCTCGGTTAGGCCTGCCGCCGGATCTTCGGTATTCAGTGAGGCGCCTACGCAGCCCCTGACTACCGCAGATTTAGAAAATGCGACTACCTCTCAGTCAGAATCTACTGGGCCACTGGAGCCGGTTCCTCCTCAACCCGCGGACACCAGCCCTGGCGGCGATCCGGAGACTATGGACAGGCCTTCGGTTTCAGAAGGCGTCTTTAAACCGATGACTCTCTCCGTTAAGTCATACGCTAAGCTTCCAAGGTTTAAGAGACCGGGTCCACAGACTCCCAAACAGGCCCCTATGCCTAAAAAACAGATGCTCAAAATGGCGGAGGACCTGATTACCCTTATCAAAGGTTCCCAGCCCCCTCCTGACAAAAGGCCTAGACTGGAGGAAGATTTACCTCCTTCTGACCAGGAATCCATTTCCTCAGCAGACTCTGAGGAACAGGATTACCCCTTCCTTCTCTATGAAGACTCAGATGCTGAGGAGTCTATTCCCTCTGTTTCCCCCCCTGAAGACTTCTCTTTTGGGGAAACCCTGCACATGAGAGAGCATTTCCACTGGGAAGGACAAGATTACTCTGACTCCAAGAAAACACTCCTTGAGTTTCTTCTTCTACCCCAGCATAGACCCCTAGCCATTCCTCCTGTTTTAGGCATTCTGGATGATGTCTACACTGAATCCAGTCTAAATCCAGATTCCTTACCTCCAGCACCACCTAAACCAGACAGATACTATTGAGTCCCTGACTCTCACAAGTTTTTATATAAAAGCCCTGCTGCAGACCCAGAAACCATTTCCCAGGGTCCCAGAGGGGTTAAGGCCTCTACTGCTAAGAATCCACTACCTGCGGAAAGAGATTCAAGGGCATTAGAAAGATGGGGGGAAAGTGTATACCTCTGCCACTTTGGCCATGAGGGCATTAAACTGCCAATTTCACATGATTAAATACCAACAGCACCTGCTTATTCAGTTAAAACAGAAAATGATCCCTCAAACAGATCAACTAGATTTCAAAGGGATGCAAGATTTGTTGCATGCAGCAGAACAAGTGGGAAAGCATACCTTGCTGTGTGGTTTTGATTCTTTGGAGGCCTCATGTAGAGCAGCAGTCACAGGGTCTGTAATACGTAGACATGCTTGGCTAAAAGAGCAGACCTTACCAGAACATGTCAAAGCAAAGTTACTGGGTGCTCCACTGCAAAAGGATGCGTTATTTGGTGTCAGAGCAGAGGAAGTTTTAAAGAAGATGGAAGAAAAGGCAAAATCAATGCAGACAGTTAAAGATTTTTTACAGGTACAACCTCTTCGCTTCAGCAGAAACTGGCCATCAAAAAACTGGTCCTTTCATGCTTCAGACAGACCCCAAAGGGGCAGGTACAGACGCCCTAGGGGCAGAGGCCAGGCACAAGGTACCTTCAGACCTAGACAATGGCAAACAACAACTCAAAGAGGGGGAGATGACAGATCTCAACCCTTCAGAAAACAAACTCAATGACTTTCCTCTTCGCCTGCCAAGCAAAATTGCCCAGGCAGCACCTCTAGGAGGAAAGCTGGCTTTTTTCCCACAAAATTGGCACATCATTACAAAGGACAAATGGGTTCTGGATGTTATTACCCGAGGCTACAGATTTCATTTTCACACTTTACCACGGATGGCAGGCATGCCAAATCTGCCAACAAACCAATGGGCAGAGGCACAAAAACAAATTTCAGCTCTCATGAACATGAAAGCAAATCAAAAGGTACCTGCAAAAGAGCAAGGTCAAGGATTTTACTCAAGACTGTTTCTAGTACCAAGAAAGGACAAAGCCTGGAGACCCATCTTAGACCTTTCAATTCTAAACACGTACGTGGACATTCCCAAATTCAAAATGTTCACACTACAGCAGCTTCTTCCCATGCTGGGCAAGGAGTCTTGGCTGGTAATGTTGGACCTCCAAGAGGCATACCTGCATGACCCTATCAGACAAGATTGCCGAAGATGCCTCAGATTTTTGGCAGGCACAACGCATTATCAATTCTCTGCATTGCCCTTTGGCTTATCTACTGCACCACTGTATTCACGAAATGCCTGGCATCAGTAATTGCATGCTGCAGACAGCGAGGAATACAAATGTATCCATATCTGGACGACTGCCTGATCCAAGCGGACAGCAAAGACATCCTACTACAGCATCTGGCTTTTGTAACAAAGTTGCTAAGTTGCCTAGGGTACACAGTAAACAAAAAGAAGTCAAAACTAATACTCTCACAAGAAATAAATTTCCTGGGTGCCAGCTTGAATACAATGGCCCAGATGGCTTACCTCACGCCAGGCAAGCAAAAACAACTGGCTCAATACTTCAGAAGATGGCAACTTCTACCCAGCTCACTGCAAGGAAATTCTTGCAGGCATTGGGGTACATGGCATCCTGCATTCAGCTAATTGCATATGCAAGGCTGCATATGAGAAAACTACAATGGTACCTAAAAAGTGTATGGTCCCAACACAGACACAGCCTCGAAGCAAGTATAACTCTCATTCCCTGCCTTCAGAAAGAGTTTCTATGGTGGGCTCAAGCATGCCAAGCAAACAAGGGCCTTCCTTTTGTCTCACCACCAACAAACCAAACCTTGACAACAGATTCATTAGACTATGGCTGGGGTGCACACATGGCAGGACAATGCATATAGGGCAAATGGTCTGCAAACCAAAGGCAACTACACATCCATCAAAAGGAGATGCTAGCTGTAAAAAATGCACTAACAGCCTTCAAGGACCTCTTGCATCCAGAACAACTTCTAATAAGGATGGACAACACCACAGTTATGTAGTACATAAACAAAAAAGGAGGAACGCACTCCTACCCACTATGCAGACAGGCAATGGACTTGTGGAACACAGCATTAACTTACCAAGTACAACTGCAAGCACAATTCCTGCCAGGAAAAGAAAACACTTTGGCAGACAAATTAAGCAGAAATTTGACAGACCCACACGAGTGGAGACTGCATCCACAAGTATTCTCAATGATAACTCAAAGGTGGGGACCACCAGACATAGATCTGTTTGCCTCAACCAACAATTGCCAGCTACAAAAATTTTGCACAAGGACTTATCCCCTGGCCTGGAAAGTGGATGCCCTATCATTCAGTTGGACAGCATTGTCAGTCTACGCTTTCCCACCTCTGCCTCCACTGACCCAGGTATTACTGAAAGGTAGATCAGAGAGACCACAGATGATCCTCATTGCTCCGGACTGGCCACGTCAGCACTGGTACCCACTACTACGAAACTTGACTCGCAGCCCTCCATGGATCTTACCTCAATTCCCTCTGCTGTTAACCCAACAGAACTCTCTGATCCTTCACAGTCAACTAAGGACCTTAAATCTACCTGCATGAAAAATACCTTAAATTATCAAACAACACTTCTCTCAAAGGACGTCCAGAATGCCATTTTGGAGGCCAGGAGGCCCAGCACCAGAAAAACTTACTCAGACAAATGGAAAAGATTTTGTGTATGGAGCCAGGCCAGAAGCCTAAATCCAGGCATCCCAAATATTCCGCACATACTCCAATATCTAACTGAGATGCTACACAAAGGCCTTTCTTTCTCATCCATAAAGATCCATGCTTCAGCCATTTCAGCTCAATATGATACGGTTCCTCCCATTTTCTCTCATCCTTTGCTAAGGCAGTTTCTCAGAGGGGCAAACAATATAAGACCCCCCAGTAAACCACCAACTCCAACTTGGGATCTAAATTTCTGGAAAAGTTAACACTTCCTCCTTTTGAACCAGCCTTTTCAGCAGAGCTTCAGTACTTGTCATGGAAGACAGCCCTGCTGCTGGCTATCACCTCAGCATGCAGAGTCTCAGAACTGCAGGCACTTATGGCAGTGGAAATTTTCATCATTTTCCATCAGGACAGAGTATCTTTATGCACCAACCCTTCCTTCATGCCAAAGGTAGTATCCAGTGTGGCTCTCAATCAGACCATACAATTACCCACCTTTTATCCAAACCCACAGAATAAAGGAGAAAGACTCTTTCACTCTTTGGACATTCACAGACAGTTACGTTACTATTTGGACAAGACAAAGGCCTTCAGAAAATCTGACCAACTCCTTGTATCCTATGCACCAGGCTCAGAAGGAAAGGCTATTTCAAAACAGACCATCTCCAAATGGATAGCACATTGCATCTGCTTTTGCTACTCTCACCACGGGAAAGCAGTGCCTGCTAGTATTAGGTCTCACTCTACCAGGGCTACAGCAACCTCAGCAGCCTTCCTCCGAGGAGTCCCAACAAAGGACATTCTGGAGGCAGCTACCTGGAGTTCAGTGCACACCTTCACCAAGCATTACCACCTTCCTCTATACTCAAAAACCAGAGCTGGGTTTGCCACTGCAGTTCTGCAGGGCATCTTAGCTGCACCTAACCCAGTTTAGCTCCTACCACCCAACCATAGCTTTGGGACTCTACCCAAGTGTGATGACTGCAGCAGCATAGCATGATGAACATAGAACAGTTTTGTACCTACCATAAATGTAGATGTTCAAGTGGTTATGCTGCTGCAGTCCAGGTTACCCTCCGTCCATCCCCTCTACCTAACAAGGCTTCTCTTATACCTCCAAGTACTCCAACCTTTGGGATGCATGTCTATATGGTGTATTTGCTTACCACTAGTACCATTGTTTTGCACTAAGGTATGTTTTGCAAGCTTCTTATTTTGCCTTCTTAGTTTGGGACACCTGTCATCTGGGGCAAGAAAAATTGAAGAAAATGGCGTCAGCTGCCTCTTTTATACCCCTGCCGCACTGACATCAGGGAAGAAGCGATGACAACCGACGCCGGACCAAGGCTTTGGAATTCAGGCCGACTGCTGGACCGCCTGACGGCAGGATAACCCAAGTGTGATAACTGCAGCAGCATAACCACTCGAACATCTACATTTATGGTAGGTACAATACTGTACTTTATGTGGTACATGAACAAGCAAGGGGGCACTCACTCCTACCCCCTCTGCAGACAAGCCATGACCTTGTGGAACACAGCTGTAAACTATCAAGTTCATCTACAAGCACAATTCCTGCCAGGAGAGAAAAACACACTGGCAGACGACTTAAGCAGAAATGTCATGGATCCCCACGAATGGGAATTGAATCCTCAAATATTCAGAATGATAACAAAGAAATGGTGGAGCCCGGACATAGATCTGCTTGCCTCCCCATTGAATTGCCAGCTAAAGAAATTCTACACAAGGAGTTACCATCCGCAAGCATGGAAAGTGGATGCCCTCTCATTCAGCTGGACAAACCTACAAGTATATGCTTTTCCACCACTGCCTCTTCTCCCAAAGGTACTTATAAAAGCCAGGCAAGAAGAGCCAAAAATGATCCTGATTGCACCAGACTGGCCATGCCAGCACTGGTACCCAATCTTAAAAAACTTAGCACAAGGACCACCCTGGATTTTGCCTCAAATACCGCATCTGCTGTCTCGGCACAACAATCAGTTACTCCACAGCCAGCTAAAGACACTAAACCTAGCTGCATGGAAGATTCCCTAGCCACGCATGCAATGCCTCTCTCCAAAGCAGTTATGGATGTCATTCTGGAGGCCAGAAGGCCTAGTACCAGGAAAGCCTACTCGGATAAATGGAAGAGATTTTCTGCCTGGAACCAGGATCACAGCCTTGATCCTCTTGTGCCAAACATTCCTCAGATGCTACAATATTTGACTGAGATGCTGGACAAAGGCCTCTCCTTTTCATCCATCAAGATCCACGCCTCTGCCATCTCTGCAAATTACAACCCGGATCCACCAATTTTCTCTAATCCTTTGCTAAAACAGTACCTCAGAGGAGCAAAAAACACAAGACCGCCCCATAGAGCACCTACTCCAAGTTGGGACCTCAACTTTGTTTTGGAAAAATTAACTTTACCTCCTTTCGAACCAGCTAGCACGGCAGAATTAAAATACATTTCTTGGAAAACTGCTTTGCTCCTGGCAATAACTTCTGCAAGAAGAGTTTCAGAATTACAGGCACTAATGGCAGTGGAACATTTCCTCATTTTCCACCAGGACATGGTGTCCTTAAGAACTAACCCTACGTTTATGCCGAAGGTGGATGTTCTTCGTCTTCCATTGCTGCAGTCCTGACTATTGGGTATAGTCCGCGTCCCAGTCGGCCCGAATACCAGAGTATAAGGCTGACGTCGGTCAGAAGCGCGTGGACTGGCGTCAGTGCGTCAGGGTACTAATCGCATGACCGGCGTCATATCCTCAGTCTGCATGGTCCGATGCAGAAGCAGTTTTGCGAGTGCAGGTTGGCGTACTGAAATATTTCGAAACGGGTTTCAGACCCGAAACAGAGTTGGCTAAGTACCCGTTGGGGAACATTTTGGTTTTCTTGCCTCAGTATTTTACCGGATGTCAGAAAAAGTGAATAACTGTATTTCTTGTGGGAAACAGATACCTCATAGGGATTATCATACCTTGTGTATACCTTGTTTAGGGCCTGAGCACGGCGTTGTTGGTTGCGCTCTTGTGCTAGGTTTAACAAGCGCACTATTAAGAGGAGGTTAGACTGTGCCAGGTTAGTGTTTGGGAAGCGTTGCAATTATAAAATGCCGTCGGATGCTCCGGCCGCTTCCTCAAGCGCAAGGATAAAACAGTGAAGCCTAGGGTTGAGGAACCGGCAGTCCCGGACGTCGGTTCTTTGGAAAACTCAGTGGAGCCGGAGGTTTTGCCAGGAGTTTCCATGGAGTCCCAGGCAGAAACTATACTCTTACAGGATGTGGCTTCTCAGGAGGTAGGCCAGGCTGAGGGGGCTTCTCAGGTGACTGTTCTTCCCTCTCTTCCCAAGGTAGTTAGGGCCTCTCCTTCTGTTGCCAAAACGTCTATGAGAGGTAGGCCTACTTCAGCTTCAGTGGGGGCTTCTCCTACCATTTCAGGTTCTGTACCTAAGAAACATATGCTTAAGATGGCAGAAGATTTGATTACTATGATTAGGGGTTCTATGCCCCCGCCTGATAAGAGGCCTAGGGTGGAACCTGAGTTTGAGAGTTTTGAACAGTGTTCTGAGGCTTCAGAATCTTCTGTGGAAGATTTGCAGGAGTATCCTACCTATTCTGATTCTGATGTGGATGATTCCACTCCTACAGCGTCTCCACCTGAGGATTTCTCATTTTCAGAGACTTTGCATTCCATGAGGGAGCACTTTAAATGGGAAGGCCAGGATTACTCTGACTCCAGGAAAAGGCTTAGGGAGTTCTTGTTTTACCCCAGCATAGGCCTTTAGCTATTCCTCCTGTGTTGAATGTGGTGGAAGATGTTTTTGCAGAGGCTTCCCTGAACCCTGACTCTTTGCCTCCTGCTCCTGTTAAGCCTGATAGGTATTATAGGGTGCTTCAAGCTCATAAATATTTGTTTAAGAGTCCTAGGGCGGACCCAGAAACTATTTCCCAGGGGCCTAAGGTGTAAAAGCTTCTGTGGGTTAAAATCCTGGCCCCACTGATAAAGAGGCGAGGGCTTTGGATAGGTGGGGAAAGAAAGTGTATACTTCTTCCACTCTAGCCATGAGAGCTTTGAATTGTCAGTTTCACATGTTAAAATATCAGAATTACCTTCTTTCACAATTGAAATCTAAGGTGGATGCTTTGGCGGAAGGTATTGAGTGTAAAGAGTTGCTGGATTTGGTTCATGTGTCGAACAAGTGGGTAAGCATTCTTTGCAATGTGGTTTTGATGCTGTACAGGCCTCCTCGAGGGTGGCTGCTACCAGCTCTGTTCTTATGAGGCATGCCTGGTTGAAGGATCAGAATTTAGCTGAGCATGTTAAGACAAGGATTTTGGATGCTCCTTTACAGTCTGATGTGTTGTTTGGTTCGCCTGTGGAAGCTGTTTTAAAGAAAATGGAGGACAAAGCTAAGTCTATGCAAACTGTTAAAGATTTTTGCAGGTGCAGCCAAAGTTTAGTAGAAATTGGCCTGCTAAGGGGTGGACATATCCTGCTTATGATTCTCAGTCTAGGGGTAGGTCTAGGCGTGGTAGGGGCAGGGCTCAAAGTTCTTTTAGGCCTAGAACAGGGAGTTCACCTGCTCAGACTTCTGGTGAGGGCAGGGGTCAGTCCTTTCGTAAACAGACCCAATGACCTGTTTTTCAGCTGCCAGCAGATTCACGTCTGGCAGCTCCTTTGGGGAAGACTGTCTCTTTTCAAAGAAAATTGGGATTTAATTACTCAAGACAAATGGGTGTTGGATATCATTCACCACGGTTACAGATTTTATTTCCATACAATGCCCCTTTCAAAGGCATGGCAGGCGTTGCCCCTCTACAAAGAAAAGAGGCTCACAAGCAAGTTTTACAGTTACTTCACATAGGGGCCATTCAGCCAGTCCCTGTGTCAGAGAGGGGCCTAGGATTTTATTCTCGCCTGTTCCTTGTACCAAAGAAGGGGAACACGTGGAGACCAATTTTGGATTTATCTCTCCTCAACACGTTTTGGACATTCCCAAGTTCAAGATGTTGGCGTTACAACAGCTTTTACCTCTGCTGGGCAAAGATCACTGGATGGTAACTTTAGATCTCAAGGAAGCTTACCTTCATGTGCCTATAAGGCTAAGTTGCAGAAAGTATCTGCGGTTTGAGCTGGAAATTCTCATTATCAGTTCTCTGCATTGCCCTTTGGCTTATCTACTGCCAGAGTATTCACAAAGGTTCTGGCTCCAGTGATAGCTTACTTCAGGCTTCAAGGAATTCAAATCTATCCTTACTTGGGCGACTGCCTGATTCTGGCTCAAGAAAAGGAAGACCTTCTACAGCATCTGGAATATGTTATAGCAGTGCTAAGATGCCTAGGGTATTCTGTGAGCGAAATAAAGTCCAGTCTAGTACCCTCTCAAGACATGTGCTTTCTGGGTGTAAGACTGAATACAGCAGCCCAGATGGCCTTTTTAACCCCGGACAAACAAAAGAGTCTGTCACTTTACTTCCATCAACTATCTCATCAGTCCGTGCTGACTGCAAGGACAGTCCTTCAAGCATTAGGGTTCATGGCATCTTGTATTCTGGTGCTTCCCAATGCCAAACTGCATATGAGGGAGCTACAATGGTATCTCAAAAATGTATGGACACAGCACTGCCAGGATTTGGACACTGTCATTCAAATAATACCTTGCATTCAAAAGGAATTTTTGTGGGGGGCTCAGGAATGTCACCTAAACAAGGGACTCTCTGTGACCCGGCCAGAGGCAAGTCAGATTCTAACGACAGATGCCTCGGACATTGCTTGGGAGCTCATCTAAATGGAAAGTGGATACAAGACAAGTGGCCTGCCAGACTACAGCATCTACATATCAACATGAAGGAGATGTTAGCAGTCCAGTTTGCATTAATGGCTTTCAAGGAGTTACTTCTTCCAGGGCAGGTGTTGATTCTAACAGACAACACAACTATCATGTGGTACATCAACAAGCAAGGGGAACACATTCTTATCCTCTATGCAGGCAAGCAATGATTTTATGGGAGACTGCTAAGCTTGCAACTAACTCTTCAGGCAAGGTTTCTGCCAGGAGCACAGAACTCCTTAGCAGATGTGTTAAGCAGACAAATCATGGATCCCCACAGTGGAAACTGGATCTTCATGTATTTCAGAAACTGACAGTGTCATGGGGAACTCCAGACATAGATCTGTTCGCTTCTCCACTAAACCACCAGCTGCCAAAGTATTGCACAAAGGGGTTTCATCACACAGCTTGGAAAGTGGATGCTCTGTCTTTCAGTTGGAAAAACCTTCATGTGTATGCCTTTCCACCTCTAGCCCTTCTTCCAAAGGTACTATTAAAGGTCAGACAAGACAGGCCAAGGATGATTTTGATAGCTCCAGATTGGCCTCGGCAACACTGGTACCCACTTCTCACAGTCTGGTAAGGAAGCCTCCATGGCCTTTACCTCTGATTCCTCATCTGTTATCTCAGAAGGACGGTCATCTGCTCAATGTCAAGCTTCACTCTCTTCATCTAACAGCCTGGCATATTCTGTGTTGAAACACAGCAGGTCTCAACTTCCTCAACAAGTTTTAAATGTGATTATGGAAGCTAGAAGGCCTAGTACTAGGAGAGTGTCATGAAAAATGGAAGAGATTTTTATTTTGGAGTACAGCAAAGAATTTGGAGATTTCAGAGCCTAATTTGAGTGTGGCTCTTCAATATCTTACTGAATTATTGGACAAAGGTTTGTCCTTCTCTTCCATAAAGATTCATGCTGCAGCAATTTCAGCTCACTATGATTGTGACCCACCTTTGTTTTCATCCTTTGTTCAAGCAGTTTCTTAGAGGGGCAAAGAATATAAGACCCCCGTAGAGCTCCTACTCCTGCTTGGGATCTCAATTTTGTGTTGGAAAAACTTACTCTACAACCTTTTGAGCCTGCAGCTACTGCTGAATTGAAATATTTGTCATGGAAGACTGCTTTTCTGTTGGCTATTACTTCTGCAAGAAGGGTGTCTGAGTTGCAGGCCCTTATGGCAGTAGAGCCCTTTTGATTTTCCATAAGGACAGGGTATCATTACGTACTAATCCTTCCTTTATGCCTAAGGTGGTTTCTAGTGTGGCTTTAAACCAAACTATTCATTTACCTACGTTTTTTGCAGATCCTCAAAATAAAGGGGAAAAGATTTTGCACACTTTAGATGTACACAGGCAATTGCGTTATTATTTGAGCAGGACTAAATTTTAGGCAGTCTCAGCAGTTACTTGTTTCTTTTGCTTTGAGTTCACAGGGCAAGCCTGTGTCAAAACAAACTATTTCTAGGTGGATTGGCTTTTGCATTGCATTTTGTTATTCCCATCATGGCAAGGAGATTCCAGCTGGGATTAGGCCTCATTCCACTAGGGCTACTGCCACTTCAACAGCATTTCTAAGGGGGGTGGCAACTAAGGATATTCTGGAAGCAGCTACTTGGAGTTCAGTGCATACTTTCTCTAGGCATTATCACCTTCCTATATACTCTAAGACTAGGGCTGGTTTTGCCACAGCTGTTTTACAAGGCATGTTGTCAGCTCCTACTACTTTATAATTTGCCAGCCTCCCTTACCTCTGCTTTGGGATTCTACCCAATTGTCAGGACTGCAGCAATGGAAGACGAAGAACATAGTACAGTTTTGTACCTACCATAAATGTAGATGTTCGAGGATTCCATTGCTGCAGTCCAATTCTCCCTCCTTCCCTCTGTGTTTAGGGGTGGTTGTGTAGGTGAGTTTACATGCTTATATTTTTATATATATATATATTGTTGTATATATTATACATGTTTTTGGTACAGGTTGTTTTGGGACTTGTCTTTTTGGGTCTTCTGACATCTGGGGCAAGAAAAGACTGAGGATATGACGTCGGTCATGCGCATTAGTACCCTGACGTACTGGCGTCAGTCTAATGCGCCCTGACGTCAGCCTTTACCTGGTATTCGACTGGGACGCGGACTATACCCAATAGTCAGGACTGCAGCAATGGAATCCTCGAACATCTACATTTATGGTAGGTACAAAACTGTACTTTTCAAGTGTGTCTCTAAACCAAACCATTCACTTGCCTACTTTTTATCCAAAACCACAGAATAAAGGGGAAAGACTACTGCATTCATTGGACATTCACAGGCAGTTACGCTTCTACTTGGGCAAAACCAAAGCTTTCAAAAAATCTGAGCAATTATTGGTAGCATATGCTGCAGCAGCACAGGGAAAAACTATTTCAAAACAGACTATTTCCAAATGGATAGGACATTGCATACGTTTCTGCTATACGCACCATGGAAAACCTGTGACTAACAGCATTAGATCTCACTCCACCAGGGCAACAGCCACTTCAACTGCCTACCTCAGAGGAGTACCTTCCAAGGATATTTTGGAAGCAGCAACATGGAGTTCTGTGCATACCTTCACCAAGCATTACCATCTCTCTCTCTACTCTAAATCCAGAGCTGGCTTTGCCTCTGCAGTGCTGCAGGGCCTTATAGCCACCCCTAATGCATTATAGAACCAACCACCCTACCTCAGCTTTGGGATTCTACCCAAGTGTAATGACTGCAGCAGTGTCACACGATGAACATAGTACAGCTTTGTACCTACCATAAATGTAGATGTTCGAGTGTAGACACTGCTGCAGTCAAGGTTACCCTCCCTCCTTCCCCTCTTACTGGCTAGTACCTAACTAGTTCCTCTACCTTTTACTACCTATGGGGAGTATTTGCTGGTAGCTGAAAGTATGTTTGATTTCTTATGTATGTTTTATTAGCAATTTGAATTGCCTACCTATTTGTGGCCACCTGACATCTGGGGCAAGAAAAACTGAAGAAAATGGCGTCGGCTGCATCTTATATACTCCTGTCACACTGACGTCAGGGAGGAGGCGACAGCAACCGACGCCGGACCAAGACTTTGGAACTCAGGCCAGCTGGGGAACCGCCTGACGGCAGGATAACCCAAGTGTAATGACTGCGGCAGTGTCTACACTCGAACATCTACATTTATGGTAGGTACAAAACTGTACTTTTTATTTGTATCCAGTGCCATCCAGGGAAAGTTAAGTACCTTTGATTGCTAATTCACACTTAACTTGTTTTGAGTGATCGCCACTATTTCCTGCTTTTATCTGTTTTTGATAAAAATGCCTCTTCCTCTCACTGTTACTGTTGTAAGACTGTCTTGAAATTGTCTTCAGCAAGGGATTTTGAGCTAGTTGTTTAAGTAGTTTGTTATAGTAGTTGCACTTCTGGGTCTCCTCTACTGTGTTTTTACATTAGGAGGACTGGGTTTATTCATCTTGAGGCAGGAGGTCACCAAAACAGGTGTCCCACAAGGGTCAGTTCTGGGACCTTTGCTATTTAATGTGTTCATAAATTATCTTCACTTAGTCACCTCTCAAAGTTCAATCATTCAATATACCGATGATTCTACTATTATATCCTCTTCCAATAGCTTCTCTGACCTCCAAAAAGTAACAGAAATTGCCTTTGCAAACACAGACACTTGGCTAAACGACAAAGCCTCAAATCTACAGGCACAGATATTCCTGAACTTCATAAATGCAAACACCCTTGACCAAATAGTGAATACGCCCACTAGAGGCACCAACATACTGGACCACATCCTTACAAATATGGTGAACACTGTCTCCCCCCAAAACACAGACACAATGACACATCCTCACTGGTAAGATCCGACCATAAAGCTGACTCCTTCAAAATCGAAATCAACTGTGTAGTCCCATTAAAACTAGTAATAATAAGGAAATATTCCAAGGCAAATTACTTTTTATTAATGATGGATTGTCAAAATTCATTGCTCCACCAAACCTCGAGGTCATAGCAGCCTATGCTGAATTGCTTTCAGAAACTCTGTACAGCCTTGTCAATGGCTGCATAGATCCTGTTGTACCTACCAGAAGTAAGCCTAGGACTAGCCCTAGAAGTAAACTGCCAAATTAAACAGGAAATACGACAAAAGGAAAAAAATTATGGCAAAAATCAAGAAGAGTGATTCGCATAAAGATAGCAACTCTTTTATCAAAGTAAATAGGCATCTAAGAGAGCTACTTAGGTCAAGCAAAGCCAGTTTTGAGGTTAAGAAACCCTCCCAGGTGAAAGATAACCATAAGGCTTTCTAAAACTATGTTAGAAACCTCGAGGTCAGCACACAGTAGTGTGCTGAACTGGTGGTAATGGTCCCTCATTCACTGTGCCTGTCAATATAGTGAACCTGTTAGCAGACAAATTAATTTCCAGCTTTACCCCCAACCATCCCCTCAAACATAATCCCTCCAACTATAACTAGGGAGCATGTACTGGCTGCACTCACTAAAGCCAAGAAAAGTGCCTCAAATGGCCCCAATAATATCTCAGGATCCCTCCTGAATAGGCTAAAATATGACTTATCAGGACTCCTGGAATCATTATTTAACTATAGTTGTAAAACATGCTTTGTGCCACATCAGTGGAGGACTGCAGCGGTCATCTCCCTTCGTAAAGGAGGACCTTCAACAGATCCTAGAAACTACAGACCCATTAGTCTGACTAGTCATATTTGCAAAGCCATGGAAAGAATTGTCATGGAAATTATCAGCAAGGACATGGGAGACCTCCAGACACTGGATCCATCCCAGTTTGGCTTTGTCATGGGATGGTCATATATACTGAATCTGGTGGACTTGGACTTCTTTGAAAAGGCCACTAAGGCAAAGGATACATATACTGCAGTCACTGCATATCAGATGTGTATAAAGAATGGTATCTTTTTTGAGGTTAGCATAATGGCTAAGGCATTTACCTCATGGACATATGTGGTACAGGGTTTCATTCTCACCTTTGAATGGAAATTGGCTAGGCTTAAAATGGCCTGCAAGGGCAGCTAGCCTAGTAGTTACCTGTGAACCTATGAGGGGAAAGCAGTGCATACTGCCTACTTAGATCTGGCTAAAGCATTTGATGCAATACACCACTTGTTTATTGTCAACAAACTTACAGAACTAGGTATAAACCCATTTATGACATGCTGGCTGGCTAGCTGGTTCATTGATAGGACCAAGGAAGTTAAAATCAGTGCACCCACCTCCACAAAGAGGCTCGTCACCAGTGGAGTCCCCCAGGACTCTGTACTGGGCCCACTCCTCTCTTCAGATGTCAAAGCCAGTGTCAAAGGTCTTTGGCTGACCAAGTTCACAGATGATTGCAAACTGGGAGCAGTCATTGAATCCCCCCAAGATGAGAACACCCTTCAGGAAGGTCTTAATACAGACAAATGCTTGGTGCCAAAGCCATGGCTTAAAACTCAGTATTAAGAAATGCATTGTAGTACCTTTTGGGATGTTTACCCCTGGATAAATGTGTCATCAGTAAAACACTCTTTGATTCACTAGTAAGGGATCTAGGAACTCATGTGAATAGTAACCTAGCCTTCGACCAACATGTGTCCAAGGTAGCAAGAAAATCCTTCAATGCTGCTACACAGTTACAAGGTAGGGCATGGTATCTAGATACAGAGATGTCATCATACCACTATACTTGGCTCTCATTAGACCCATCATAGAGTGTAATGCCCCCTTCAGTATGTATCTGACTAGACATATGCAGCAGCTGGAACATCCACAAAGGTTCTTGCGAAAGGAATGTGGGGAGAAAATGCAGTGTCCTAAGCTGATCGCCTCAAAGCTCTGTCTCTTTACATGGTATCATACAGACTAAGAGTTGGTCTTTGCGGGCATTCCTGGATCCTGTTTTGCAGAACCTTTTGCATATCCACAGAACAAACCGCGTCATTACTACTATATTAAAAGACCTAAATTTTGCTTGCAGCTTAAATAGGATATGTTGGAGAGACAGATATATTTCTTGGAGAATTCCAATTCTCTGGAACAGGCTCCGCATCCATATGAAATAGAGTTCCTCCCTATCCCTTTTTAAGTGCAGCTTGAACCGATGGATGAGTGATTGGTAATACACTCCTGGTCTGGCTACTATGCCTCAGATGGCCAGGGGCAGTCAGTAAATCACCAGATATATAAATTAAATTTGTGGGTCACATTTAGGTTGCACACCTAGGCTTACAAGGACATTGTTTTCATTAGCTTAATATACACCTATGAATCTACACTTATGAAGTAATTACATTAAATTATTAAAAAAAATAAATTAAGTACTATCTACAAGTGATGTAACTGCTGTGTCCACTAGGTGGCTCCCTTCAATTGGAACTGCTTATCCCAGACTTTTTTCCAGCCAGCATATTCCATTGTTCCCTTCCCCCACATAGCTTTTTTCTGCATCTTCCTCCCTTCTTCCTTTCTATCTTATTCAACCCCTACCTCACACACTACTTACACCGATATTTCCTTCCTTCCTACTACTTACCTTCAAATAAGCACCTCTTTGATTCCTTTTTTCACCTTCTCTCACCTTGGCTCTTCCCTCCCCCCCCCCTACCCCCTCTACCCACCCCCCCACCCCCCATTTATCTATATTTATCTTCACTCTACACCCAACCTCCAACTTCTACTCCCCATCCTATAATTTACATCCCAATTGGGTACCACCCACCACACACCCATTCCTACCTCTATACTCCCTCCAGCACTAACACCACAAACCACTACCCCCCCACCACCCCTACCACCCCTACCACACCCACCTATTACACACCCATAAACCACACTTAAACCCACAACTACTCTATCATAACCAACCACTCCACCTACAGACCAACATAACTACACACATACCACACTACATCTTCTAATTTCCTAACATCCTTCTAATCACCACTGAACACACTACCTCATTTCCTCCTCACTCTCCAAAACATTCCCTCCCTCACTCCACCTATCCACTCAAAACCTCCTTCCACACCTCAAAATCCATTACCTAACTCTTCACAACCACCCCACTCAATCCACGAAACCACTAGACTACAGACTAAAGAACAAACTAAAAAAAAGCAAAAACTTAGATAATTTACAAACCAAAAACAAAACTCCATCTACTACTTACATCTAACTATCTAACATCTGATACAAGTACACCCAGAATACACACCTAAAACCAAACTACCAACAAAACTCCAAATTCCCAAAAATCCTTCTCTCCTTTTCTTCCACTACAATCCATCGCTCCCTCTGTCTTAAAATATCTCCAATGTATGCAATAATGAGTATCCAATAAATTTGATCAAAACAAATTGCTATATTCCACATTCTCAAACCTTTGGCTAAAGACCAACTAATTACCCCACACTTGATTTATAACAATGTGATACCCAATTAACCTATTGAAGGGAGGTGGTGTCAGATCAGATCATACTCCAGGAAGGAGGTGGTGTAGCTATTTACTATAAAACATACTTGAAGCTTTACTGAAATAATCTGCTCCCCTCATTCAAAAACAATAAAGCTATTATCATAAAAGCCAAATTCAAATTAACACCACTAAAGTACTTCATCCCAAATCTCCCTATATCTCCCCAGTAACTCCCTCAGAAACACTGCTCCTTCCTCAAGAAACTTCCTCCCTCATCCTGTAACAACTTGAACCTCTCTCCAATTTTACCTTTAATGTAACACCTGTAACCCTGATAACCCCACTAGAATAATAAACAACCAATGGTTTCAAACTACTAATTACTAAAGTAAACAAAAACTAAAATTACAAAAAGTAAAAAAGGAAACTACCTTAGACTGGATTCTTACAAACTCTCTTACCTCCTCCATACCATCTGGGCATCCTTCTAACCTACCTTTAAAATCATCACTTACCTAAAAAATTTATGATCTACTACTTCAATATACCTAAAAATTTAAAAATGAACAGTCCCTACTAAAAAAAAAAAACTGACTATATGACTGGAAATAAAACCAATCTCACATTGCCTGCGACTGGTTAAACTCACAACACCTCTAAGTCACCAAAAGGAACAAAACATTCAAAACAGCACTGGCCTCTAACTCTTATACTAAACACCAAATCAAACTTAAACCAAACTAAAAAAAAGACTAAAAACAAAAAAGCCAACTGATCATCAAACCTAAAAAATTCAACCAAAACAAAAAAAAAAGAGAACTCAAGAGAAATAAAAAGACTATCAAACTGGCAACTCAAAAAAAACAACAAATCAAAAACAAACCACCAAAAACCACCAAAACAAAAACAAAAAAAATAGTTACACCAGACCCTATCTACTTCAACCCACAGTAACCACCACCACAATTTTTCAATAACATCAACCTCTTTATTACCCAATTTGCAACAAGTTCTACCTAACCACCTGCACTCTGAGATTCATAACCACTCCTCTTAGGTAAAATCATTAAACCCTACTCCAAATCAATCAACACCCCCTCCCCTCCTCCCTCTCACAAACTCTCCCCTCAAACTTTCAATATAACCCCCTCAGCAAAATCAACCAAAATCTCCCCAAGCAGACAAGCAGCTAAACTATTCTTGAAAATATAGCAATCCTATTAAAAGCTATCTATAAAAGTACTTGAATTGTCACTCAAAGAAAAGTGGTTTCCAGATATCTGGAAAAGAGTAAACTCACTTATGGAAAGGACATTATCCCCCTACTGCTCTCCTCTTAACACTTCCCTCTCTATAATTATCTCCTCTAACATAAATTAATCATTTTATTAACATAAATACAATCTCTATCCTAAATAACAATCTTAATTCTAAACCTTCACACAGTATATATGCACACACTCCATCAACCCTAACACAAACAACTCTAACTTACATACTTTCTACAAACTAACACCATCAACTCAAAAAGATGTTGTCAACTATTCTACCTATGGTTAACCATACACTTCTGTCACACATACCTTTCAATTCCTCTAAAGTCTCTTTTCAACACATCTCTGTTCTCCTCTCCCCTTATCCCATTATTCTAAGCAACCTTCGGAATAGCAACCAGCATACTCTACTGGAAATCTCTCTATCTGTTACCTCAAGGATCCTATACTAGAGGTCAGGATTCTCCATTATCTTAAACCTTTCCAATCAATGTTCTCTAACACAACACCCATACAATATGCAGATACACACTTTCATTATGCCACCAGCCTCTACACTACCTCTCAACAAGCACTGACACAATCCACCTCACAATCCTCACTTTTCACAATTCTCAAAGTCTTCACAAAATCCCACTCCTCCTGAACCCCATGTTAAGAAAAACACCAACCCTACCAACACTTCTCAACAACTATCCACAACACTTTGACACAACTATCATCTCCTGAAGACTCTACCATCAACCCATAATCTCTACTAAACTGCTACTTCTCAGTGTTACTAATTACATATATAACACTAACTAAGCAGTTAACAAAAGAAAATTCACTGTACAGAGAATGGTTCTTTGGGCCAATTCACACCTAACACATAGCACTCCAACATCTTATCCTTACACACCCAATTATGCTTCTTCTCACACTACTAATCACTTCTAAGCAACCTTTCTATCTACAACTACATCCTCTAAAGCAACTTAAAGAAACAGACTCTCCTCACACCACAATATAGCTCCTACTTTTTGTGTAACTTACCACATCCTCTGCAAGAAACTTCAACACCTTTACTAAACAAAACAACTCTTAATAACTCATAACAAAGAATTACTACTTCATTAAAGACACAACATAGTATAACACCCTACCTCCCTATAATAGACACCCTTCCCTACGCTCCTTGTCGCCTATAAGGCTGACATAAAGCCAATTATGAATTCAGCAGGTACTTGCTCAGCCTCCAACTCAGTTTTCATTTTCTCAAATAACCTCCCTTCAATATGGAATTTCACTAACCTCCTCCCCTCCTCACAAACCTCTTTCCAAATTTTTAAAATAAACTTGCTGCTTATAAACATGCCATCTCATTTCCTTCCATCTCAGATAGTAAGAAACTATAGGGCTGTCAACCACTCCATGGCATATTACAATATGAGGTAAGCACTGATATTGTTCGCTTAGAATAACACCAGTATCATTGTTTACCTGGCAATCTCAAGTAATTTAAACACAGCCATAAAGCAAACTGTCACTAGGCAGAGTGAAAGTTAATGGAGTCAAAACAATGTGATACACAACATATCTTTGTTTTACAGAAATTGCCATCACTGTTTATTTTAATTTAAATTATTTCAAACTTGTTAACTGACCTAGAGCACTGATCCCATTGGACAAATTTCAGTTTCAGCCTGGGAAAATCACAATAGTTATAAAACGGTTACATGACATTATATACATGTTGCATTCCAGTGCATTTTTTGAAGAAGTAAACTTAAAAAGCTTAAGAAAGACAAATGTAAATATTTTGCGTACAGTAAAAGCAATTAAAATTGTGGGGGATTCTCTAATACAGATGTTTCCCAGTCCCTCAAAAAGTAATATGAGTTCTGACAAATTAAATTTCCAGAACCTTCTCCCAACCCTCTTGTGCTGTCAGCATTGAAGGATGTGTCTGTCACTGCCTGCAATTCCCCCGATAGTCAGCCTGCTGCCCCTAAAAAGCAGATAGATTGTATAAGATTCCTCAATCTTTCAAGTTTTTGTACACTCAATCCTACTGCTGCCAAACATTTAGTTAATTCCAATCCTTCTCTTTCTGACAACGAATGTAACATAATTGAGAAGTATGAGGAAAAAGAGTATGCTTCTGCAATGCTGATTTCCTGAATTTTGAATTATCAGGCCCATATGTTCAAATTTATTCTAACCAATTGTGTAAGTATGAGAAATGTTTTGTCTGCAGTTTCTTCATGTGAGGAAGAATCTGCTTTGAATGGTTTGGTTTCTTCCATTTCACAGGTCACAGTTCATTGTTTAAAGTGTGTATATAATTCTGTTGATACTTCTTCCAGGGCAGTGGCTACTAGTACTGTTTTGAGGAAGTTTGTCTGGCTGCTTTCTCAGAACCTTCCATCTTCTTCTTTCAGCTGCTCCCGTTAGGGGTCGCCACAGCGGATCAACTGTTTCCATTTCATCCTGTCCTCTGCATCTTGCTCTGTCACACCAACCACCTGCATGTCCTCTCTTACCACATCCATAAACCTTATCTTAGACCTTCCTCTTTTCCTGTTACCTGGCAGTTTCATCCTTAGCATCTTTTTCCCAATAAAGTCTGCATCCCTCCTCAGCACATGTCCAAACCAACGTAATCTTGCCTCTCTGGCTTTGTCTCCAAACCTTCCAATCTGGGCTGACCCTCTAATATACTTATTCATAATCCTGTCCATCCTCGTCACACCCAGTGCAAATCTCAACATCTTTAACTCTGCCACGTCAAGCTCTGACTCCTGCCTTTTTGTCAGTGCCACTGTCTCCAACCCATATAACATAGCTGGTCTCACTACCCTCTTGTAGGCCTTCCCTTTCACTCTTACTGGTACTCCTCTGTCACAAATCACTCATGACACTCTTCTCCACCCACTCCATCTTGTCTGTACTCTCATCTTCACCTCTGTTCCACACTCACCATTACTCTGAACTGTTGATCCCAAGTATTTAAACTCATCCACCTTCGCCACCTCTACTCCCTGCCTCCTCACCATTCCTCTATCCTCCCTCTCATTTGCACACATATATTCTGTCTTAGTCCTGCTGACCTTCATTCTTTTTCTCTCTAGAGCATATCTCCACCTCTCCAGGGTCTTCTCCACCTGCTCCCTACTCTCACTACAGATCACAGTGTCATCTGCAAACATCATGGTCCACGGGGACTCCTGTCTGATCTCTTCTGTCAACCAATCCATCACCATTGCAAATAAGAAAGGGCTCAGAGCTGATCCTTGATGTAATCCCACCTCCACCTTAAACGCATCCATCACTCCCACCGCAGACCTCACCGCTGTCACACTACCCTCATACATACCCTGTACCACTCTTACATACGTCTCTGATACTCCCGACTTCCTTATACAATACCACAACTCCTCTCTAGGCACCCTGTCATATGCTTTCTCTAAATCCACAAAGATACAATGCAACTCTTTCTGACCTTCTCTGTACTTCTCCATCAACACTCTCAGAGCAAGCATCGCATCAGTAGTGCTCTTTCCTGGCATGAAACCATACTGCTGATCACTAATCATCACCTCCCTTCTTAACCTAGCTTCCACTACTCTTTCCCATAACTTCATGCTGTGACTGAATAATTCAATCCCTCTGTAGTTGCTACAGCTTTGCACATCACCCTTATTCTTAAAAATCAGTGCCAAAACACTTTTTCTCCATACCTTGCATAAGATCTAAAAATGAGAAATTAAATTCTACTTTGGATAGATATTTGGTGTTTGGACTCTGTAATGCAGAGGTTATCAAAAAATGCAATGAGAGGAGTAATCTGATTCAGAGACTCCCTTAGATATTTCAGCCTTCTTTTACAAATTTCCAGGGGATTCTCTACCATCTCATCCATTTTTGGCAAGAAACACAATAAACAGATTTGGCAAAATGATGGTAAACAGACATTTGTGAAGGAATGGCATGGGGGGGGGTCCAAAGGGAAGGCAGGAACCCACACCCCACATCAGAACAAAGGATATACAAACAAGTCAGAATGGTTAGGCCAGTGCCCCCTCCCCTTCCTGCAAGTCCTTTATCTCTTCCAGAAAGTTTGAATACCTATTTCTCTCTTTGGCAACAGATAGTTTCAGACAAATGTGTTCTGAAGATTTTTCATCAAGGTTACAGATGACAACGAGAGGAAATTCCTCCCTTTCAGGGTGGAATTCTTCATCCTCCAGACCAGGCTCCTCAATTTCCCTCATCCTACAACAATTCCGCCTTCCCAGTTTGGGAAAGGTTTTTATTCAGTGTGTTTTTGTTGCCAAAGAAAAAGATACCTGGAGACCAGTACTGGATCTCTTTCCTGAATCAATTTGTAATAGTGTCCAAGATTCCTTCCATGTCACTGTTGCAGTATTCATCACTTGTGGGATCTCCTGCCAAGGTTACCCCAACGTCCGGCCAGTATACCAAAGCATTTATTACCTAGGAAGCATCATACATCAGACGTATGCTCCCCACATAAGTGTAGGGCATAAATGTGACGTACATAAGCTTTTAACTCAGAAATTTGTTGCCACCAGTCTGAACACCATTGAAATGCATTGATCTTGAACGTTGTTTGCTGTGCTGGTTTTACCGAGCTTGCATGTTTCAAATAAGTACTCTATTTAGGTTCTTTTTCTCTCTTCTTTTTGTTATATTGCTCACTGGTTACATGTCATCCAAGAAAGGGAAATGTCAGTATGGTAGGCAGATTCCACATAAAGACTGCCATGATAGGTACCTGTTTTGCTTATGTGAATCCTATGACCACATGCAGTGTTCCATCTGCCAGGCCTTTGATCCCAAAACTTTAAGTAGTCACCTTTCTTCCCTTCCCATTTATTTTGAGAATAAGTGTCTGAAGAGTTTGGCCCAAGATACCAATGCAGAATCCTCTCACTCCAAGGTACAGCCACCACTTAAGAAAACAAAGAAGTCTAGGCCTGAGTCTGCTGCTGTCCAGCCTTCACCTGACATCACTCTTGAGGTGAGTGAGAACCCGGAGAACAGCCTGGCCTTCAGTGTCCTCTGACTTGACCTTTTCAGAGACTGGGAGGGAACCTGCTTTTCACGCATTCTAAAAGGCCTTACAAACATCTGCTGCATATGCTGAAGGAGAAATACGACTAATCATTTCTTTGGGGCCTAAGGAGATTTCTCAGATCCTTGTATGGAAAGAGGTGCTAGGACCTTGATTGAATCTAGGCAGGTCCGAACCTCTGCATTTTGTCAGAGGGAACGTCCCTATGACGAAAAGGCAAAAAACTAAAAGTGGTTGTGTAGGCCAACGGATCCACAAAATGAATGGCAGGACTTTACTCAAGGCTTGTTCAATGCCTTGATGGCATTGAAGCCTCCTTAGGGGGTCTCATTTCCTGCTCCTCTTTGGTCCTGTACCCCTAAGAAAGCTAGGAACCAAGAGTCTTTGGATGGGGATTCTGATTCTGAGGCTGACTCCTTGTCCTGTTCCTTCCAATTACCTTCACCTTTAGATTATGGGCCTGAGGAGAATGATTTGTCAGTCCTGATTCTCTCTTGGAGGAGCTTTCCTGTGGTGCCACAGTACTATGGTTGGTGGAGTATTTCAGATGGGATTGCTCCCAATTTTCGGACATCCAGAAGAGGTATTATGAGTTGTTACAAGTGGACTCTCCTAAACATTCAGCTGTCTGTCCTGTGTTGACTGCTGTATTAGATACATTTTCTGTTGCTTCCCTGACACCAGATTCTCCGCCTCCAACTCCTAAGAGATCTGATAGGTTCTGTGAGGTGCCGAATGTCTGCAGGTTCCTGTATAAATCCCTTCCTCTGATCCTGCAGTGATTTCTGTTTCGAATGATAAGCCTTGTAGGTTGTTGCCTTTTTCCAAGCTCCTTCCTTCAGATAAGCACAGTAGAGCCATAGAGAGGATTGGTAAAAAGGTATACACTTCTGCTACGTTAGCCTTTAGAGCCATCAAATACCAGACTTGTATGACAAGGTACATACTGTCTTTTCTTTCCCAAGTTGGAAAACTTGTGTCTGATATAACTGAATCTGAGGATAAAGCCTCAGCTCTCTTCTGGCTCAGTTCCACTATTCTGGTTTCCCGTCACTCTATTAAATGCAATTATGATGCAGTAGCTGCATCCTGTAGGGCTGCTGCCTCTGGCTGTGTGATGAGGCATTACTCCTGCCTTTGCCTTCAGGCCTTGCCAGATGATATCAAAGCAAAACTTCTGGGCACTTCTTTGGATAACTAGAATTTGTTTGGAGCTGCTGTGGCTGATCTTTTCAAGACCTTATATGATCAAGGTAAGGTCATGAAAGATTTGAAGCAGATCTTTGTCTCCCCTATTCCCAATTTGCAGAGGAACTACCCTAGTAAGACTGCTTTTTTTTGCGTAGGCTACTTAGTTTTCCAAAGGTAAGAAGGCTCCTAGTCAGGTTTTCTCTGACAAGCCTACTGACACACCTAGGTCCCAGGAGCAGTCCTTTCCTGACAGATCTACAGTCATCTGACTGTCTGTCCTCCCTCCCTCATAACCAGGTTCCCTCATCCCTCAGACTTTCTGTTTCCTTCCCAGTTTGGTAGCTGATTACCACAGACACCTGGGTTCTCTCCATCTTCAGCAGGGTTACTTTATGACCTGGAAGGCCCTTCCTTCCTTTTCCATAATTCCTCAACCCCCAACAGAACAGCTTCCTCATTTTCCAGGATATCGCAGTGTCTGCTGGATCATGGTATCATTCAGGTAGTTCCACAGACAGAGAGGGGTTTGGGGTTTTATACAAGAATGTTTCTAGTCCCCAGGAAAGAGGGATCTTGGAGACCTGTCCTGGGTCTTTCCTTTCTGAACACATTTCTCATAGTGCATTACTTCTAAATGCTGTTTCTTCAAACTCTATTTCCTCTGTTTTTCCCCCAACCCTTTCTGGTTTCCTTGGATATGAAGGATGCTTACCTTCACATTCTCATCCATCCTCTGTTCAGGAGATATTTGTGTTTCTCTGATATTCATGGTATTACACTGCTGCAGTCATCACACTCGGGTTATCCTGCCATCAGGCGGTCCCGCAGTCGGCCAGAGTTCCAAAGTCTTGGTCAGGCGTCGGTTGCTGTCGCTTCTTCCCTGACGTCAGTGCGCCAGGGGTATATAAGTTGCATCCGATGCTATTTTCCCCAGTCTTTCTTGCCGCGGAAGCAGAAGCAGTTCACAAGTGCCGGTCGGCCGACTCCTGAGATTTTCGAAGTTGAATTTCAGATCCGAAGTCTTCAATAAAGCTAAGTACCTCGTTGGGGAAACTTTTTTCTTGCCTCAGACTGATGTCAGAAAAAGTTAATAATTGTATTTCTTGTGGGAAGGAAATACCTCATAAGGACTTCCACTCTTACTGTATTCCATGCCTAGGGCCTGATCATGATGTCACTAGTTGTCTGTTTTGTGTTAGATTTAACAAACGCACTATAAAAAGACGTTTTGATTTTGCTTTGCACTACTTTGACCCAAGGTTCAATTATACTATGCTGTCGGATCAACCGATGACCGCAATTCCGAAAAAACGCAAAGACAAGGATAAAGACAGGCATCCAAGGTCCAAAACCGACGACAAAACCTCTTCTAGGCCAGTCGCCAGTTCTCAGTGAGGCGCTTTCGCAGCCCCTGACACCCGTTACCTCAGAGCCACAGGCCGCCTCCAACTCCCACGTGGAGACAACTAGGCCTCTGGAAACTATTGGGCCTACGGAAACTAATCCCTCAGATGGGTCTGGAGCTGCTGAGCAGGCACCGGCTTCTGAGGGTGTTTTCAAACCTTCACAACTTACCATTAAATCAACAGCCAAGACAAAGGTGCCATTAAAGACAAAGAAACAAGTACAGCATTCTCTTGGACAGTCCTCCATGCCTAAGAAACAGATGCTTAAAATGGCCGAAGACCTCATTACTCTAATCAGGGGTTCCCATCCCCCTCCTGAGAAAAGGCCTAAGCAGGAAACAGACTTTGACTCCTCTGATCAGGTTTCCATTTCCTCTGATTCCTCTTCAGACCAGGGATACCCTTTACCCCCCTATGAGGACTCTGATGCTGAGGAATCTATCCCTTCAGCCTCTCCACCTGAGGATTACTCTTTTGGGGAAACTTTACATACCATGAGGGAACATTTCCATTGGGAAAGTCAGGAATACTCAGAATCCAAGAAAAGGCTCAGGGATTTCCTCTTATTGCCTCAGCACAGGCCCCTGGCTATTTCGCCTGTACTAGATATTTTGGATGATGTGTTCTCTGAATCCAGCTTATCTTCTGACTCTTTGCCCCCTGCTCCAGCCAAGCCAGATAGGTATTCCCTGACTCTCACAAGTTTCTATACAAAAACCCTTCAGCTGATCCAGAAACTATTTCCCAGGGTCCAAAAGGGGTTGAGGCTTCCATTGCAAAACATCCAGTACCCTCTGACAGAGATTCCAGAGCTTTGGATAGATGGGGGAAGAAAGTATACACGTCTGCAGCTTTAGCAGTAAGAGCTTTAAATTGCCAGTTTCACATGCTTAAGTACCAACAATATTTAATGTCTCAGTTAAAACAGAAAATGCTTGCTAGCACAGAAGCTCCTGATTGTAAAGAAATGCAGGATTTATTGCATGCAGTTGAACAGGTGCGAAAACATACTCTGCAATGTGGTTTTGATTCTTTAGAGGCCTCTTGTAGAGCCGCAGGTACAGGTTCTGTTATTCGAAGACATGTTTGGTTAAAAGAACAGAGTTTACCTGAACATGTTAAGGCAAAGTTATTGGATGCTCCTTTACAACATGATGCCTCGTTTGGTGTTAAGGCAGAAGAGGTGTTAAAGAAAATGGAGGATAAAGCTAAATCTATGCAAACAGTCAAGGATTTCTTACAGGTACAGCCATCTCGGTTTAGCAGAAATTGGCGAACAAAAATTGGTCCTTTCCACTGTCAGACAGGCCACAGAGAGGCAGATACAGATGCCCAAGAGGCAGATCTCAACCCCAAGCCTCAAACAGATGATGACAGTGGGGCACCTCAACCCCAAAAGGAGGTGAGGACAAGTCTCAACCTTACAGGAAACAGTCACAATGACTTTCCCTTGCGTACGCCAAGCACGTCCCTTCTGGAAGCCCCCTTAGGGGGAAAACTAGCACTGTTTTCTCAAAACTGGCAAACAATCACCCAACACAAATGGGTCCTGAATATTGTGTCTCAAGGTTACAGATTCCACTTCCATACTTTACCAAAGCTAAAAGGAATGCCAGACCTGCCACAAAATCAAGGGGCAGAGGCACAAAAACAAATTTCAGCCCTCATGGACATGAGAGCTATACAAAAAGTACCACAACAGGACCAAGGAAAAGGATTTTACTCAAGACTCTTCCTGGTCCCCAGAAAGGACAAAGCCTGGAGGCCTATACTGGACCTTTCAATTCTGAATACTTACCTGGATATTCCGAAATTCAAAATGTTGACATTACAGCAGCTTCTACCCATGCTGGGCAAGAAGGCTTGGCTTGTTACTCTGGACCTCAGAGAGGCATACCTGCATGTCTCTATCAGACAAAATTGCAGAAGATACCTCCGATTCAAAGCTGGTACAATGCACTACCAATTCTCTTCACTGCCCTTTGGCTTATCTACTGCGCCCAGGGTCTTCACAAAATGCCTGACACCAGTAATTGCATTTTGCAGACAAAAAGGAATTCAAATATATCCATACCTGGACGACTGCCTCATTCAAGCAGAGACAAAGGACATTCTTCTACAGCATCTGGCGTTTGTGAAAAGATTGCTAAGTTTTCTAGGGTACACAGTAAACGAAAATATGTCAAAACTAGTGCCCTCACAACAGATTACATTCCTGGGTGCCAGCTTAAATACAACGGCCCAGATGGCTTACCTCACCCCAGACAAACAAGTGCAACTAACTCAATATTTTCAACTACTGGCAAAAACGCCCCATCTCCATGCAAGAAAAATTCTGCAGACCCTGGGATTCATGGCATCCTGCATACTACTAATACCATATGCCAGACTGCATATGAGGAAATTACAATGGTACCTAAAAAGCGTTTGGACTCAACATTCTCACAGTCTAGAAGCAGTAATTCCAATAATTCCCTGCCTACAACAGAAGTTTCGATGGTGGGCACAGGCATGTCACCTAAACAAGGGTCAGCCTTTTACCCAACCCACAGCCAGACAAATTCTAACAGATGCTTCGGATTACGACTGGGGAGCACACATGGCAAGAAAATGCATTCAGGGCAAGTGGACCACAGACCAGATGCATCTTCACATCTATCAAAAAGAGATGTTGGCTGTTCAAAATGCCCTAACAGCTTTCAAGGACCTTCTACACCCAGGACAACTATTACTAAAGACAGACAACACCACAGTAATGTGGTACATAAACAAACAAGGGAGCACACACTCTTATCCCCTATGCAGGCAAGCCATGACCTTGTGGGACACAACTCTAACATACCAAGTTCACCTGCAAGCACAATTCCTGCCAGGAAAGAAAAATACTCTGGCAGACGACCTAAGCAGAAATATCATGGACCCTCATGAATGGAAATTGAGCCCACAAATCTTCAGCATGATAACACAAAAATGGGGATGCCCAGACATAGATTTTTTGCCTCCCGTCTGAATTGCCAACTACAAAAATTATGCACAAGGACTTATCACAAACTAAAGCTAATCTAAAGCTGTTATGGATGTCATTTTAGAGGCCAGGAGGCCTAGCACCAGGAAAGCTTACTCAGAAAAATGGAAAAGATTCTGCGCCTGGAACCAGGCTCACAGTCTTGAACCCTCTTGTTCCAAACATTCCTCAGATTTTACAATACTTAACTGAGATGCTGGACAGAGGCCTATCCTTTTCATCAATTAAGATTCACGCCTCTGCCATTTCTGCACATTACAACACAGATCCTACTTTATTCTCTCATCCCTTGCTAAAGCAGTACCTCAGAGGGGCTAAAAACATAAGACCGCCCCGTAGAGTATTAACACCAACTTGGGACCTCAATTTCGTTTTGGAAAAACTGACCCTACCACCTTTTGAGCCAGCCAATACAGCCAATCTAAAATTTTTATCATGGAAAACAGCTCTGCTCCTGGCAGTAGCTTCAGCACGAAGAGTGTCAGAGCTACTGGCATTAATGGCAATGGAACCTTTTATAATTTTTCATCAGGATAGGGTATCTTTAAGGAAAACCCTACCTTCATGCCAAAGGTGGTATCTAGTGTGGCTCTTAACCAAACCATCCATTTGCCTACTTTTTATTCAAACCCCCAAAATAAAGGGGAGAAACTTCTGCATTCTTTGGACATACACAGGCAGCTACGCTTCTACTTGGACAAAACAAAAGCTTTCAGGAAAACTGATCAGCTGTTTGTAGCATATGCTGCAGGATCACAAGGCAAGGCTATCTCAAAGCAGACTATTTCCAAATGGATAGGACAATGTATTCAGTACTGCGGCACACATCATGGAAAATCAGACCCTAATAACATTAGGCCTCATTCCACCAGGGCAACAGCCACTTTAGCAGCCTTTCTCAGAGGAGTACCTACCAAGGACATTTTGGAGTCTGCAACTTGGAGTTCAGTGCTCACCTTCACCAAGCATTACTGCCTCTTTACTCTAAATCCAGAGCAGGATTTGTCACTGCAGTTCTGCAGGGCCTCTTAGCCAATACTAACTCTTTATAGACCAGCCACCCAAACTTAGCTTTGGGATTCAACGCAACTGTGATGACTGCAACAGTGTAACACGATGAACATATTACAGTTTTGTACCTACCATAAATGTAGATCTTCGAGTGTTCACACTGCTGCAGTCCAGGGTACCCTCCCTCCATCCCCTCTGAACTAGCAGGACTTATCTATACCCTTCTATCCTATACAACCTTTGGGGTGTATTTGCTGGTAACTGAAGGTATTGTTTTTATTTTATATGTAATTTTTGATTAGCAATATGTATTGCCTACCCACTTGGGAGCACCTGACATCTGGGGCAAGAAAAACTGAAGAAAATGGCGTCAGATGCAATTTATATACCCCTGGCGCACTGACGTCTGGGAAGAAGCAACAGCAACCGACGCCGGACCAAGACTTTGGAACTCTGGCCGACTGCGGGACCACCTGATGGCAGGATAACCTGAAGTGTGATGACTGCAGCAGTGTGAACACTCGAACATCTACATTTATGGTAGGTACAAAACTGTACTTTTCTTCCTCTCACTTTTAGTTTTGTACTTTGCCCTTTGGGCTTTCCACAGCTCTAAGGTTTTCGCCAAATGTCTAGTCCCTGTAGTTGCCTTTTGCAGGCTTCAGGGCATTCAGATAGTTCCTTATCTGGGTGACCTCTTGCTGCAGGCTCCTTTCCATTCCAAGTTTGTGCAGGATCTTCATTTTACCCGGCTTCTGTTGCATAGCCTGGGGTTCACTGTCAGCCTTTAGAAGTCAGTGTTGACTCTACAGGATCACTTTTTCCTAGGCAGCAGGTTCCAGACCGTTCCATTGCTGGCATCTCTTCCTGCCTCCATGGTTTTGTCCCTCACAAATTGTTTTCTATCCCTGCTTCTTCTGTCCTGTCTTCCAGCCAGGGAGTTTCTCAGAGGTTTAGGGTTCATGGCCTCCACTATGAGCCAGTCTTTATATGAGGAAGTTTCAGTGGTACCTAAAATCAGTGTGGTGTCAACACTTCCACTCGCTAGACCATCTCATTCCTCTACTTCCTTGTATCAAACTGAAATTTCACTGGTGGATTCATCAGCTGTCTCTCATTCCAGATTTTCCTTTCCACCTTCCTCAGCCCTATCAGGAACTCTTTACAGACACATCAGAGCTGGGCTGGGGAGCCGCTTCAGGCACTCTGAAGGTGTGGGGCATTTGGTCCCCTGAACAGAGGGTGGATCACATCAGCATCAAGGAAAACTGGCCGTCATTCTGGCCCTTCTGGCTTTCCATGAGTTCTGGGTCCCAGATCCTTTAAAGGTTTATATGGGCAACACCACAGTCATGTGATTCATCAGCAAAGAAGGAGGTAAGGTCTTACCTTCTTTGCAGGTTAGCCCTTCAGGCATGGGAAATATCCATCAATCTGCAGGTCATGCTAGAGACAGTCAGTATACCTTGTGAGCACAGTCTTGTGTTAGATTTTCTCAGTAGGTCCAGGACATAGCCTCATGAATGGATGCTTCACAAGGGTGTGTTTCTGGACATAGTGTATTAGTGGGGTGTTCCTCAATTAGATCTCTTTGCCTCCTCTCTGAACAGGCAACGCCCTTAGTTCTTTTCCAGAGTCCCACGCCCTGTGGCTTAGAAGGTGGACGCCATGCATTTCTCTTGGAAGGGAATGTTCCAGTATGTCTTTCTTCCTCTTCCCCTTCTTCTTCTTCCAAGGGTCCTTCACAAAATCGAGGAGGACTCTCCAAAAATCTTTTTGGTGACTCCCTTTTGGCCCAGTCAGCACTGATTTCCCCCCCTCCTATTCTGTCTTGCTAGGGGCAGTCATCACAGGTTACCCCATGGCACGGATCTTCTCACACAGGAGAAAGGAACTGTCCTTCACCCTTATCTGTCCACTGTCTAACAGACTCGGCCTATACTAAAGCTCGAGAGCTAATTTTACCGGCTCGAGGCAACCCTATATCCCATGATGCTAGGCGGTAACTACCCAGATCTCGTTTGCCACTTTTGCTAGCTAGGTGCTCTTTTTACCGGCTCACAGGTTAGTGACTAATTTTAAGAAAAATCTTAGTTTTCTACTTAGTTTTCCCCTAGAATAGTAGTATATATTTCTAAATAGGCTAGTTTTTCTGTTATTTAAAGTTTTTAGTTCCTATTTTTATCCCTTATCCCAGTCATACTCCCCACCCTAGGTTAGGCCTTAGTCCCTTCCGTTTTTTTTTTTTTTTTAGTTCCCTCACAGGGATTTCTTAGCTGTGTGAGTGTACCTTTAGTATCCGTGTCTGTTTGAGTGTGTGGGTGTGTGTTTTTTTCTATCTGTACAATTGTTTTTTTTCCTTTCGACAGCAATATGTCGAAAGAGACAAAGGTCTCAGGCTTCAAGAAGTGTGACTCGTGCTGTCAGAAGATGTCGCTGACAGACTGACACACTTCTTGTGTTTATTGCCTGGGACCCCTGCACCTGCAGGACTCTTGCTCTGTGTGCCATGCATTCAGCCCAAGAGTCCTGCAGGAGCACAGGAATAAGTTGATCCTGAGGGGTTTATTAAAGCCCGAAGGTTCCCCGGCTAAGTCCGTGCCAGGGAAGCCTTCGAAGCCACCTAAACCGTCGGCTCCATGCTCTAAGCCTTCGGATGGTGGCTCACCTTCTGCGACACGATCGGCTCCGGCCGGAGCCGATACCTCTGTATCGCAGCTGCCTGCATCGGCTCCGGCCGGAGCCGATGCCTCCAAGACTCAATCTTCACAGTCGGCTCTGGCTCCATCGGCTCCACCAGTCTCGATGCCCTCCTCACGCAAGAGGTCCAGATCTCCATCTCTGGAATCTATCCATTCGGCTCCAAGGTCACCTTTACTCTCGGATCGGAGCCATTCCTCTCGGTCTTCCAGGCTTTCCGACCATGACCTTGAGAGGGTGGTTAGCAGACTGTTAGTCTCAGGCACTGGCCCAAATGCTTCACAGCCCGTCTCATCAGACAGTGGCTTCGTCCATACAACCTACTATTCCTCCTTCGAGACTGCCCCAGTGTTCGGAGCCGGAGCTCCTCAGAGCCGTGACCATTGTGACGTTGGAGCCAATACCTCCCCCTTCGGCTCCGTCATCTGCTCCGATCTCATCCATGGTGCCTTAGAGAGAGGGATCCTGGCGCTTGGACTCTCTCACCGGCTCCGAGGGGGTGAGTGGCATCGGACCCTTGTCCGACCCCGTTCTCCCTCTCTGAGCGTCGACGCTGGTGAGTTTGGCCCCGACATCGGCTTTGGAGCCGTCCCTGTCGGTGCCGGCTGGGGTTCCTAGTTCTTCGGAGCGGGAGCCCTCTGGCCTGCCTGATAAGGGCACCTTCAAGGTCATGAGGAGCGTACTGGCCCCCAGTGCCTGCTCTACGGTCAGCTCCTCCCACTGTAGTGCCTGCTGAGGTCTCTTCCCACTCTTTCGCCCCTGGCCGTAGAGATCCAACGCCTCAGGTTTCCCCATTGGGAATATCCTCCTCTTCCGAGGTTTCTCCTGATCCCTCAGCTGAACCCCCACGTAAGAGGACATGTAAGAGGAAGCATGTGGACTCCCCTGAGTCCGTCACATCTGATACCGACTTGGATGAGTCGGAAGGATCCCCAAGGTCCCCCTGTGAGGATGTCTCCTTCTCTGACATCCTTGAAATCCTTAAACAGAGGGGGAACTGGTCTTCCCTTAATCCTTCTGAGGACGAGTCTGTTTACCTGGAGGCTTTTGGTTCTCGACCCTCAACCTCCTGGGTATCTCGCCCTTCGACCCCCTTATGGAAGTGGTGGCGCGGAAGGCGTGGTCAGCCCCTGATTCGATGGAACCCACCCCATGGAGGCCTTCCAAATTTATAACAGCCCCTACGGATAACCAATTTTTATCTAAAGTGTCCCAGTTGATGCCATGGTGGTGGCGGCAGCCACCAAGAAGGAACTGGCTGATCTTTCAGTGCCTATCCATCCGCCTAACAAGGAATCTAGGACAATGGATAGGTACGGCAAGTGAATGTTCTCGTCAGCGACCTTTGCCATGCGGTCGCTGAATTACTTATGTCACTTCACCCGTCTTCAAAGAGACATTCTCAAAGAACTGGGTTGAGGTTCTACAGGATCCATCAGCTGCTGGGTCTCAGGACAAAATTAACTCACAGCTGGGAACCCTGAATTCCATTGTCAACTCCTCCATGCGGCTTATTTCCTATGCAGCCAATGGAGCGAGTAGGGCCACAGGCACAGGTGTGGCTTTAAGGCGTCACGCCTGGATGCGGCTTTGCAACTTTGCAGACCCCTTCAAGTCATCCTTCACTAACTCCCCCCTTTGATGGTTCAGCGTTGTTTGGACCTCAAGTGAAAGATACTTTGACTAGATGCGAACAAGATGGCAAGACTCTTTCTGCCATAGGAGTCCGTTTTTCAACCCCATCTAGACCATATCCTAAGGGTCAAAAGGGTGGAAAAATGTGGTTCCGCAAATCACAAGGAGTCACGCCTGATGCAGGAGGTCAGTTCCCCCCTAGAGGCAGAGGGGGGAACAACAACAGACACCGTCCAAGAGGCAGAGGGGGTCCGCAGAATCAGGGTAGCAGAGAAACCCTCTCTGACAAACCCTTCCAGCATCCCTGAAGTGCTGCCCGACTGTCCACCTTCGGAGGCAGTCGGGGGAAGATTATCGCTGTACCCACAAGCCTGGTTCTCCCTCACTCAAGACAAATGGGTGCAGTCGATTATATCCGAGGGTTACAAAATCCCCTTTATCCAAACCCCAACTATTCAAATGGGGTCTCTTCCAGACGTTCCACCCAGTCTAAGGGAACAAGCAGCACTAGAAATATCAAAGCTGCTAAAAAAGAGAGCCATCCAACCAGTCCCAGCAGACCAACTAGAATCCGGAGTCTACTTCAAGTTCTTTTTGGTGCCAAAAAAAACAGGGGGCTGGAGGCCAATATTGGATCTCAGCAAACTAAACAAGTTTGTAAAAAGAACGAGGTTCCGGATGGTCACACTACAGTCCATTCTACCTCTTCTGGGCAAGGACAATTGGATGTGCTCAGTGGACCTTCAGGATGCGTACTATTACATCAAAATACACAGGCGCTCCAGAAGGTTTCTCCGCTTCTGGCTGGGGGCCAGTCACTACCAATTCAGAGCCCTGCCCTGTGGTCTCACTACAGCCCCCCAAGTGTTCACCAAATGTATGGCAGCGGTTACGGCTCACCTGAGACGTCAAGGATTCCAGGTGTTTCCATACCTAGACGACTGGCTCCTCACTGCCACCACCAGGCGTCAACTTCTTCTAGCCAGAGACTACACCATTCACATTTGCAAAGAGCTAGGTATCTCTCTAAATTCCGAAAAGTCTGCCTTGTCGCCTTGTCACTCTATTACCTTCTTGTCTGTGTACTTAATAAAGGATTTTCGACTGGAAACAGACTGCCTGCCTTGCTTGGATTACTTTCGAATACTTAGTAATGCTGTAGAATTATATATATTTTCTATTATTACTTTTTGACTTGACGAGTTTACGTTCGCTACTTCTACTACTATTGTCTGATCTGATTAATATACAGTGATTAACTAGAAATATATGGACTGAAAATCTTCCACACAGACAAGTTTCTTACACTGTTTTGTTTTTAGATCCACTACACTTTAGTGGGTTGTTTTGAGACTTCGGGGATACCACGGAGATTACTTGTTTTCTATTACCTTCATAGGCGCCACCAGCTCTCAGCAAAGTTAACAGAGCAGAAGGTCTTAGATATTCAAAATCATGTTCACGTCCTCCTTCAGAGCAACAAAATTCAGGCCAGGTATGTTCTGAAAGTATTAGGTCTCATGGCGGCAGCCATTACGCTTCTTCCCCTTGCCCACTTTTACATGCGGCTTCTTCAGTGGATGCTTTTCTCCCAGTGATCCTTTCAACAGCTCCCTATGACACACAAGATCTTAATAACTCTATCTTGCAAAAAACATCTGTCTTGGTGGATGGTCTCCCCTCAAATCCATCAGGGCAGACCATTTACTCCCCCCCCTCCGGTCACCATGGTCACATCGGACGCCTCCCTGATTGGGTGGGTGGGGGGGGGGGTATTTTCAGGGCAGGACAGTCCATGGCACATGGCAACCTTTCGAATGCCACTTGCACATAAACGTCCTGGAGATGAGAGCAGTGCTTTTGATGTTGCGAGCCCTCCAAGACTCTCTTCCCCTGGGGACTATTGCAATTCAAACGGACAATATGTCCGTAGTATGGTATATCAACAAACAGGGCGGAACCAAGTCCTATCCCCTGTGTCGAGAAGCACTCAGACTCTGGCAGTGGGTGATCTCTTCTCAGCGGTTTCTGATAGCAATGCATATCCCCGGGAAGTCCAACGTCATAGCGGACAGGCTGAGCAGAGCTATTCTCATGCCCCACGAGTGGTCTCTCAAGCAGTCGGTGACTGAGGAAATTTTTCGGAAGTGGGGGTTTCCTTGCTGCGATCTTTTTGCAGCACCACAAAACAGCAAGTGCCTCGACTTCTTCACTCTCTTCCCCCTTCCAGGCCATCCCCCCAGAGACGCTCTAGTCCACGATTGGCCTTGGGGACTTCTATACGCCTTTCCCCCCTTTCCATTAATCACACAGATAATTCAGAAAGCTACCGCCTTGAGAGCCAAGATGATTCTCATTTCCCCATATTGGCCTCGACAGATATGGTTCCCTTTCCTGCATCGTTATCTTTTGGAGCAGCCTTGGCATCTGGATCCAGTGCCAGATCTTTTGGCCCATCAGTCAGGGCAGCTGCAGCAATCCCTCCAATCTCTCAACCTCACAGCTTGGTTGCTCCACTTCCATCCCTAGCCAGGCTTCCATGGGATGTTATCGTAGCTTCCCTTAAGTCTTCCACCAGAAGGGTCTATGCTAGTAAGTGGCAACGTTTTTCCTTCTGGGCAAAGGCTAGGAATATAGATCCCTTCACTGCTCCAATACACTCGGTCTTGGATTTCCTAGCTGAAATTTTTCATTCAGGGTCTTCTTCCTCCACAGTAAAAGTTCAGTTAGCAGCTATTTCAAATTTTCACATAGGCCTGTCGGACTCCAGTATCATGTCCCATAAGCTTTGCAAGGCATTCCTCAGAGTTATCTTTTTACTCAAGCCCCCGATCAAAGACCCCCCACCACAGTGGGATTTAAACTTAGTTTTAGCATCCTTGATTCTCCCTCCCTTTGAACCTGCGGCTTCCTGTTCATTGAAGTTACTTTCCTGGAAGACACTCTTCCTAGTCGCCATTACATCTGCTAGAAGAGTATCTGAATTTCATGCCCTTTGCATTCATCCTCTTTATTTAGTTTTCCACAAAGACAGAGTTTCTCTAAGAACTAACCCATCTTTTTTACCCAAGGTGGCTTCTCAGGCAAATTTAAATCAATCTATTGATCTTCGTTTTCTTCCCTAATCATTCAAACAGGGCAGAGCAAAAACTGCATTGCCTAGACGTTCATCGTCAGCTCCACTACTATCTGGACAGAACTAAACAAATCAGGAAATCTGATCAACTCTTTTTGTCTTATGCAGAAAGTAGAAAGGGCCTTCCGGTATCCAAAGTAACCCTGTCTAGGTGGCTGTCTTCTGTGATTACCTGTATTTATCAACTCAGAGGTAAAGAATTGCCTTCTAGGCCAAGATCCCATTCAACCAGAGCGTTAGCTACATCAGCAGACTTTCAAGCTAGATTGCCAATAGACACCATCTGTGTGGCAGCCACATGGGCCTCTCCTCATACCTTTGTTACACACTACAAATTGGACATGGCCTCCAGAAACAGGGCAAATTTTGGTTCCATCGTTCTCAAGAGTCTGTTCCAATGAGCCACCCAGGATGAAGGTGCTAGGGACGCGGTCCCATCCAGCAAGAATGAAGGCGAGATTGACAACTTAACATTGAGAAGTTATGTGCCTACCATAACGTTCCATGTTAGTTGTCTTCTCTCGCCTTCTTTCTTGCGTCCCGCCCACCATCCCCCTAGCCTGGACAGACCGAGAGGTTTTCCCCTTCTTCTAAGGGACCTTATCTTGCACTATTCAAAGCTCAAACAGTTGGTCCTGGGGTAGTTACAGCTTTAGATAGTGATATTTTGGGAGTTCTTCTTTCTTCTCCTCCACCTCAGTGGGGAGACTGAATTGGCTATTGTTTCTCAGCTACCAAACGAGATCTGGGTAGTTACCGCCTAGCATCATGGGATATAGGGTTGCCTCGAGCCGGTAAAATTAGCTCTCGAGCTTTAGTATAGGCAGAGTCAGAGCCGAGGTTCGGCTCCGAACCCATCCAGCAGGAAAGAAGGCGAGAGAAGACAATTAACATGGAACGTTATGGTAGGCACATAACTTCTCATTTTGGGTGATAAGGTTTTGATTCCTTTCAGACTCCAGTTTTCTGAGGACATGCTTAGGGTCCTACAGGAAGCCAGGAAACCCAATGCCAGAAAATCATACATGTCCAAATGGAAGAGGTTTTCTGTTTGGTGTCTTAAACATCACCAGGACTCCTTTCCAGTCAAGGTGCCCATTGGTTCTTTCTTACCTGTGTGAACTACTTACATACTGGCTTGGCATATTCTTCAGTGAAAGTCCACTTCTTGGCTATTTCTGCTTGGCTGCAACTTACTCCTCCTTTGGCCTGTAGGTTTGAGGTCAGTTCCTTAAGTGCGACATTCATATTAGACCCAAAGAAAACCCATTCCACCTCCTTAGGATCTTAATTTTGTCTTTGAAAAGCTGACTCGAGCTTCTTTGAGCTTGCCTATCCATCTTGTTCTTTTCAACATTCCACTTGGAAGATTGTTTTATTGGTTGCTTTAACTTCTGCCAGAAGGTTATCTGAACTACAGGCCTTGATGGCGGGCCCTACTTTGTTGTCTTTTCATAGAGACAGGGTGTATCTTTTTTTTGAATCCTTCTTTTATGCCCAAGGTGGTTAATGAGTTGTCCCTTAATCAATCTATCCAGCTTCCTTCTTTTCTTCCCGTCTCTGCAATCTAATGAGAAGGTTTTTCATACTTTGGATTTGCGCAGACAGATCAAATATTATTTAGATGAAACAAAGGCCCTTTGTAAGTCTGATCAACTTTTTATTTCTTTACATACCAGCACTTTGCGGTTGGTAATTTATAAGCAAATCATCTGGATTTCTAAGGCCATTTCTTTTTGTTATTCTGTTCATGGTAAGCATTTGACTACATCTTTGAGGGCTCATTCTGCTAGAGTAGTGGCTTCCTTGGTGGCTTTCTTCAAAAGTTTACAAGCCAGCTCCATCCTTGAAGCTACTTAATTGGCCTTCAGTTTATACATTCACAAAACTTTACATATTGGATGTTATTTCTAGGGTCAGGGCAGGTTTTACCAAGGCTATCCTGCATGGATTTGTGGAGTGCTCCTCCCTGCTTTAACTGTAGCTTTTGTATTCTTCCAGAGGTGATGAATACTGCAATAGTGATATGGAAGTCCATAGTACAGTTGTTTAAACTCTTACCATGACAGTAGATGTCCTTTTCACTGTTGCATTATTCACTGCCTCTCTCTAACCCCCTTTTTTCTCTTCCTTTTGTATGGGTAATATTTTTGTACTGGATGAGAAGTTCCTCTCCTTTTCATTCCATCCTTTTCTGGTTGTACATTTCCTGCTTTCCACTGGGAGTTCTAATTCTCCTGGGGCACTTCTGTTCTGAGATGGGAGTGTATGTACATCATCTTCATGTCCTTCGCTTGCATGGGAAGCATATGTCTGACATACAGTGCTCCCTAGGTAATAAAGGCTTTTGGTATACTGGCTGGATGTTGGGCTATCCTTGGCAGGAGATCCCATCGTGTTGAATGCTACAGCAGTGGAAAGAAAGACATCTACTGTTATGGTAAGATTTTACACAGCTGTACTTTCAAAATGCTATAATTACACAACCTCTTACCCCCTCTTTCTCATTTAAGTTTTCTAAGTACATTAGATTTAAAAGATGTTTATCATCACATCCCTATTCATTTAGACTTTAGGCATTCCTTGAGGGTTTGTGTGTCTGAATCGCATTGTCATTTCCCTGCCTTACTCTTTGGACTCTCCACTGTACTAAGGGTGGTTACAAAATATGTATCTCCAGTTATAGCTCATTGCAGGCCACAGGGTATCCACATTTTTCTATGTTTAGACAACTTGCTTATCTTTGCAGAGTGTTTTTCAAAGTGTCTGTAATCTCCCACTTGGGTAAGAGATCTCTTACACAAGCTAGGATTCCAAGAGAACATTCAGAAGTCGGTTTTGACTCCATCACATAGGGCTGTGATCCCGGGTGTCTGTTAGACACCTCATTTAAAAGATCTTTTCTTCCACAGGAAAAAAAAAGATCTATATTTATTTCAAGATTTGATCTTTGCGAGGAAATACCTCAGGATGTTGGGTCTCATGGCATCTATGATTCTCTTGATAGACAAGACTCCACATGAGAAAGATAAAATGGTATCTAAAGTCCCTTTGGTCCCAGCACTAAAACTCATTATCTTTTCAGATCCCAGTTGTGGGATTTGTCAGAAGAATAATCACTTTTTTAAGTCAGAAAATATCCTTAAATCAAGATCTCCACTTCCCCCTCCATGCTTCAGAGCAGCCAGTCACCACAGACACTTCAAAGTTCGCTTGGGGAGCAGTGTCAGGAGGGATAAAAGCATAGCATATCTGAGACGGCGACGGCAGATGCAAGCACATAAATATAAATGAGATGTTTGCTCTAATCAAGACACTCAACTCACTGAATCATCTTTGTTCCCATGGACCTCTTCAAGTTGTTGCAGACAATACTACAGTCATGTGAAATATCAAGAAGCAAAGAAGAACCAGGTCTTACTCCACATGCAGACTAGCCATGTTAGCTTGAGATGTAGCTTGTATAGCACAATCTCAGTATACAAGCATCTTTCATCCTGTCAGAGCAAAATTGTGTGGCAGACAAGCTGAACAAAACAAAAGCAGAGCCTTGCAAATGGAAACTAGTCCAAGGGGTCTTCCAAGATATGATCCATCTTTGGGGAGTTCTTCAAATATACCTCTCTGCTCCTCTCTGAACAATCAGCTGGCAAAATTCTGCTCCAGGTCTCCATGCAAGGAGGCCTGGAAGACAGATGCCTTTTCTTTTCCTTTCCTTGGACAGGGATTTTCCTGTATGCTTTTCCGCCCTATCAGCTGATACCCAAGGTACTTCTGAAGATTCAAAAGGAGTCCTCCAAGGTCATTGTGGAGACGCCCTTCTGGTTCAGGCAACAGTGGTTCTGCCTTCTTTTGGAAGTGGCTAGGGGCAGTTAGCACAAGCTGTCTCACAGACTGAATCTACTCACACAAGAACAGGAGTGTTTGATACACCCTGACATCAGTTAACTTCAAATAACTGTCTGGATGAGAGGGTCTTAATTCTTCTTAAGCATCTGTTTAGTGAGGATGTGCAGAAGTTGCTAATGAAGGCAAGAAAGCCTGCTACTAGAAAACCATATATTAGCAAATGGAAAAGGTTTTCTAGTTGGTGCGCACAACATAGCCTCCACCTATTTAGGTCTAGTTGTTCTCTGGTTTTACAATATTTGTATAAGTTACTGTCAATGGCCTTTCTTATTCCTCTGTCAAGGTTAATTTATCAGTCATTTCAGCATGTATGCACATGGATCCTCCTCTTTCTGTGCATTTTCATGTAAAAATGTTTTTGGAAGGGGTTTTGCACAAGAGGTCTCAAGGTAAACCAGTGGCCTCACCTTGGGATCTTAATTTTGCATTAGAGTAGCTAACACTTGCTTGATTTGAACCAGCTGACTTGAGATTCTTAACATGGAAACATTTTGCTGATTGCTATAACCTCTGTAAGAGGTGGATCTGATTTGCAAGCTGCTATGATAGTCAGTGCTGTCTCATTTTCCACAGGAACAGGGTTTCTTTGAGAACTAATTCTGCTTTTATTCCTAAAGTGGTACTTGAATTTACTTTAAGCCAAACTATCCATCTCCTCATTTTCTTTCCTGAACCTAAAAATGAAGGAGAAAGGATACACCTTACTTTGTATGTCCGCAGACAACTTGAGTACTGTCTTAACAGAACTAAATCTTTCAGATCTTCAAATAATTGTATCATTTCATATGAAGGTTAGAAGAAGGGGCAGGCTCTTTCCAAATGGTTGTCTTAGGCTATTACCTTTTGTTATAGTCGCTGTAACATAACTATTCAGGCAGAATTAAGGTCCGCTGTACCAGGGCCCTAGCTTCATCTATGGCTTTTTGGAAACAGTTGAATTCTAGAAGTATTCTGGAAGCTGCTACATTGTCCTCTGTACAATAATTTCACAAAACACTATAAGCTTTATTCCTTCTCAAGGTGCAGGTCAGGTTTTGCTGGGACCATTCTCCAGGAGCTCTTGGACTCTTCCCTTTCCACCTCTGAAAGGTAGTAAGCTAGAATAATCTACCTATATAGCTAAGACTACTACAACAGTGGTCAGTATGATGAACATAGTACAGTTGTATAAGTAAACTTACCATAACAGTAAATTTTTGAATGATCACTGCTGCAGTAGCCACTCCCTCCCTCTCTCCACCCCCTCCCTTGTTGTTTGCCGTGTATTTTATGCCAGAATGTTACTATTTTTTGTTATTCCTAGCACTGCCTTTTCTGGAATTAGCCTCCCTGTCTCTATTGACAGGAAGGCTCTGAAGAGCTTGGCATCTGAATTTGTCTTTTTAGTTAGCTGAGTTCTTGCTGCTTGATAGTTTGGTAGCATGGAATGTTCCCTGAAACTTGGAAGCTGGCTGGATTTTATATCCTTGGCAAGATATAATCCTTATAGCTAAGGCTCTTGCAGCAGTGCTCATTCAAACATCTACTGTTATGGTAAGTTCACTTTCACAATTGTATTTTACAGTATCTCAAAGTATCGGTAATTTGATACAGGTGTTTATGCTAAAGAGCATTCATGTGGCAGAAAACATATGGGTAATAAAGGCATAAATTAGCCTTGCTATTTGAAGAGTTGACAGTTTCAGGTAGAACGTTAGTCATAGGAATAAGGCATTTTTGACCAACGTAACAAATAACTTAGAAGCTGAAAATTAATTTCCCTTCTCAAGGTTGTAGATTCCCTGGCATTGCTTATGGGATATAGAAATGTTGCATGGATGAATGTTTTGTCCTGTACTGTAAAATGATGTTTGAGAAAAAAATTACAAAATGGACATTTGGTTGCTCAAGAATTGTTTATTTTTGACCAAATGCTTGTGATCATTACCCATTCATGAAGGATAGAAAAATTCTCATTTTGAACAAGTCCTGCCTTGTTCTTAGCATTGTCCGCATGTTAAGACACAAATGACATTTAAGTTGGCTTGATATTGGCATGAATTTGGACTACCTGATTTTTGCAGACAGGCATGCCATTATTTTTAACTTTTGGCATACGTATGTATAAAGACATTTGTTAATGAGGATGCAGTGACATGAGTCAGTTCCTTTATTTCCTTAATGTCATTGTTTCAGTTTAAAATAATCTGTGCACTTTATTGGCACGTTTGTACTTGATTTGAATAATTTCTTGTACACTACAGTGCTATGAAAAGTGTAATCAGAAGACCAAGGCTCCATATTTGACACTTGCCTTTAGTTTCATTTGACTAAGGTTGCCACTTTTTAAGTGGGGCAGAGTAGGACATGGGGTGTGGCCAATATGACACTGGCCACACCCCCTACCATGACATCACCACAGCAGTGGTGAAAGAGATGCAGTTAAGGTACCACTAAACATACCCCCAATCCCTCCAAAAAATAAAGTTATACATATTTTCACTTTAAAGTACTTCTTGCAACTCATCACTTAAAGCCACTGTAAAACGAATTAGAATGCACAGCAGACCCCCGAAGACCGCATTTACCTCCGAACACAGCAGTTAAGAAAAAAAAATAATAAACCTCGAGCACTAATTTACCCAGCACAAAGATGCAGTAAAGAACATGCCCAAAAGCAGCATGGCCATATTTACATTATGATCAAAAAGCAGTACATTTTAAACTTATTCAAGACAGCATAAAAAAAATACACACATTTCTGCTTATAAAAGCACGCTGTCTTGAAACAGCCATGACAACATGTACCTAGTAGAATACAAAATGCATTACGTTTACCTATGAACATGTCCCTTCAAAAAATAAAGTGATCCACACATACACATTTTCACTTTTAAAAGTAGTTCTTGCAAGTCATCACTAAACAACCACTATAAAAAATACCCAAAGCAGCACATCTTAACTTCTTGAAGACAACATTAAAAAAATTGTACACATTTCCACCCAAAAAGTGCATACGCTCTCAATTTCCATCTGTAAACATAAGTACTCTGAAATAACCACAATAACAACAGAAATATGTCAGTCACACTACATTTATCCATGAAAATTTCACCCACCAGAAATAAAAATAAAAAAAAATTGTCTACACACATTTTAGCCTCTAAAAATCATCCAAAACAACCGCAACAGTTATATATTAAATTACACACACACACATACATACTTTTTATACCTTTAAAAACTACTACTTGTAAATCTCAAAATAACCGCTACACAAATTTAAATACTGTACAGGGCACTTCATTTACCTGTAAACATTCTTCTTCTTCTTTCGGCTTTTCCCGGTTAGGGGTCGCCACAGCAGATCACCTGTCTGCTCATGATTGGCAGTGGAGTTTTTACAGTGTCGAGTTGCCAGCCCAGCGCCCAACCTTTTCACAGAAGGCACACAGATGCACACACTCACACCTAGAGCCAGTTTAGAGTGTCCAATCCACCTACAGCATGTCTGTGGGATGTGGGAGGAAACTGGAGCGACCACAGGGAGGACATGCAGACTTCGCACAGAAGGCACCCCAGCCGAGGATCGAACCGGAGAACCTCTTGCTGTGAGGCGATTGACCTGTAAACATTAAAAAGTTAAATTGAAATGAAACACAATATTCAGATTTTTAAAAAAGCTAGAGCCATAAAATACTATTTGTTCTTACTTACCACTACAATCAATCTTTGTTGGGCTAGCTGGCTTCCCTGGCCCTGCTGACATGGCTAGCTGACTGGCTTCCCTGGCCCCTGCTGGTGTGTCTGGCTGGCTTCCCTGGCCCTGCTGGTGTGGCTGTCTGACTTCCCTGGCCCTGTTGGTCTGGCTAGCTGGCTGGCTGGCTCTGGCCCTGCTGGAGCGGCTAGCTCACTGGCTCTTGCCCTGCTGGACTGGTTGGCATCCTGCCTGCTGGAGTAGCTGAGTGGCTGGCTCATACCTGTCAACCTCCTAGTGCAAGAAATCTGGACAAAGCCTAACAAAATTGGGGGACAACGATCTTAAAATTGGGACAGATTTGAAATATTGCTCTTTAGTCAACAGTGGTATAGGTAATGGATTTGAAACCAAGCAGTTTACCCAGAAACATTAGTTTGAATTCCATGTGTACATCTTCCATATTACAGTAGAGAGTCAGTTATCCAATCTAATTGGGACCAAGGGTAGTTCGGATAATCAAACTGCACAGATAATCAAACATACATTGAACTGGATAAAAAAATTCTAAAATCTTGTTTTTTTCTGCACTCTCAGAATATACTTTCCAACCACTCAGCAAGTCCCTTGGACAATAAAGAATATTTTTCACACACAAGCAGGCTACAAGTTCAAAGAACGTGTACAAGCTAATACATATAACATTTACATATTCACACTTTATGAGTTTTCCTACCCAAAAACTCTGGAAAACTGGGTTTGGATAATTGATGTTTCAAATAATTGACTATCTACTGTATACATTCCTTACAAAGACAGTCAACTATTGTGCTCTTAGCCTCTTTTGCTCAATGTAAAGTGTGCCTCAGTACTATTTCAATCATTTTAAATGTTTTGGAGTTGGGTTATAAACAGAGGCATCTCTGGCAGATGTGTTGCGATTCTGTTTTGAATTTTCCACCTAGAAGTACTTTGTCACTTATGTACTGAAGATCAATGCTTGTAAGAAGCTTTTGTAGTTCCCAGATTATAAGTTAAAAAAAAATAGAAAATCTTTATATCTCTGGTACTGCTATTTCTTTTTAATGTCAAGAAATATAATACAAGGCACTGTTGCCATAGTTAGTGAAATAAATTCTGCAGAAGCCACACCCCGTCTTTGAAGGTATTCATACCTCTCAACCTCTTAGTGCAAGAAATCTGGACAAAGCCTGATAAAATGTGGGAACAAAGTCACAAAAATACGGACATAATTCAAATATTTCTCTTATAAACTTAGAAAGTTGCTTGTGTAACAGGGTTTATGTTAACATACTATTTCTGAAGGATTTGAAGTCTGAAGCTCAAATGTATGTTATTATTTAGTGACTTCACTCTGCAGATCTTCCCAATGACTGCTAGAAAAACACAAATTTTATGATGAATAGATCAAAAAATATGAGGCAAAAAAAATATGGACATTCTGCAAATATCTGGAGAGTTCAGAGGTATGAGCTGGCTTGATAGTTTGATGGCTGGTTTAATGCTTGCTCGTTGGTCATGGTCTTGGTTGTGGTCGTTAAAAAAAAAAAATAAATGAAAGGATAACTCGCAGTTTTCTGTTAGTGGCTGTAGAAGCCCTAATAAAAAACCCCTCTATAGCCACAATCTGTGTAGGGATCTTCTTAGATGAGTCCCCGCCTCCTTCACAAGTTGCAGCCAATTACTGCACGCTTTACAACACCCAGACCTAATAGTAAACAACTCTGCCTGCAGGTCCTGGTTTGTCACCATTAGTGACATAACCAAATTGCCGTGGAAAAAAAAACAGAAGTATTTGCGACTTTTCCATTGTGATTTATCGCGATTGAAAAGCAGGATTTTGAAGTCCCACTGCTTAACAGAGTGGGCAGCAGGATGAGGTAGCTCAGCCTGTGAGTGTCCTGCTGATAACGGGATGGCTGGCAGCCCTTATATCTGACCTGGCATTTCCATTCATCAAAGCCTCGTTTAAAGTTGAATTTTGTTAACTGCTATTAAAAGATACTTTTAGGCTTAACTTATTTTGTCATTGTTATTTTATTATGTCAGCAGAAGCCTCAGATGCAGTTTGTAGCTTAGCTTGTGGTCTCAGTGACCTCACTGTGTCAGGGTATGAGTTTTCATTTGAAATGTTTTTCTATAGTGGTTCCCAGTCATTCATGATGTGCAGAAACATTGTGTTTTGACAGCTCAAATAGTGTAGTGGTACATTGCTCTGACTATGGTGTGCAGGGCCCTGGGTTCAAGACCTGCAGGGCTGGTAATTTATGCCCTTGTAGCTAAATAGGTAGAGGTAAGGCCTCATGAGCAGTAGGTACAAGGTTTGATTTCAAGGAAGGGAAAATAAGCCTTTATGTCACCTATGAACTTATAAAATTCAGCCAGGGGATAACTCCAGTGGCTCTACTCGACAGAGGCACTGGGAACTAAGGTTGGGTGGCATGATGCCAAGGTAATCCTATGGGTAAGCTTGTAAAGACCCCAGGGCCATTAGCCTAGTGCACACCTATGAAAAGAATACTTTCAAATTATGAGTTTTTAAACATTCAGTACACACACACGATTCAGAAGTTTGCTGTGTATCAGTGCAATGTTAACAACTTTTAGTACTACTGTGTAGGACAGTTACAGAAGAAGAATTTTTGAGTGTGAGAAACCAGTTAAGTTTTTCATCAGATCTTACTATTTGCCTATATGTTTTGTAACAAAATTTTGCTGTTAAATTTTTAAATATTCATTTTAACATAGTGCTACTTTTGCATTTTGCCCAGGCTGTATGTAGACACTGCATAGGTTCATAGAAGTTACTAGGCATGCAGTCAAAGAGACCATTGAAGAGCCTACCCCATTTTCTAAATTGCCTGGTTAAGTAACTTGCTCAGTGTCAGACAATAGATAAATGGAGGCTGTGGGAGTCAAACCCTGGATTAGAGGAAGCAGCTTGTTAACAGTTCATTGCTTAAATCCCCTGTTCTAACTGCTGGGCTAGAACACTGAATTTAAATAGTTTGCCTTAAGTTACAGTTTGTGAGTTTAGATTTGGCTAGTGTGTGTGCATTGCTGCCAGTAGTGTTGTAACTGTAACATTCTTGTATTTACATCTGTATGTTTGATGTCATGAATGGAGGAGTCAGTAGTTGCCATTACTCTATCTGAAGGATATATACATTTTTTTGTGTTTATTTTTGTGTGATCGCAGATGAATTGTACAATTGCAGTGTGTAGCTCTTGTTTTATGCTGCATTATAACTGGTTGGACTGAACTTCTCAGCAGCTTCATGTTGTTGTTGGTGAATTTTGCTCTTTTTCAGATCTTTTGCTGTGGGACTGGATAACAAAAATTATTTTTCCATCACAGTTTTGAGTCGCATCATGCATAAATCTGCCTCTCTCCAGTCATAGTGTAAGGCAGAGCACATAATGTACATTTGACAGGCAGTTCAGTGAGCTGAGGCCAAAAGAAGAAAAGATTATGTTTCTGTCCTTTCTCATTTTGATGTCTGCTAACTTTTTCATTTTAAGGATTTTACTATATCAGTTGAAGGAGCATGCTGCTGTAATCAGTTATGGCATAATTTATGGTTTACTTCAATAGCAAAATGCAGGGTAGTATTACAGAGTTTCTTGCTGATGTGGTGGACTTGTAGTGAATGTGTTACTATTCCTGAGTTATTCTTTTCACATTCCTGATTAGTAACATCCATACTACATGCTGGATATGTAATCGTACACTATGGTTCAGGTGTTAATGTTAAAAAGATGATCTTCCTGTATCTAATTTAACTGCAAAAGATTCAGTAGATTTTGGTAAATGTTTTTAAGCCCATCATGAACTGGCCAGAATATAGGTCTTCCCAGCAGAAGTGTTGGTAACTAAACTGGATCATGAACGAGTGGTACTAGTTAGCAAGGTGATTTTATCATGCCATATCCTTTTCAAGCAGATGTGACAGTGGTTGAGGTACCAGGGGTTGCCCTAGAAAAAAAACTGTTTGCATTACCAGAAATTTAGAATGTTTTATTACTTGTAGCTTGCATTCTTTTCATTATATCATTTTAAAGTGACTTAACACAGATGCAGAAATTCTAACTGTCCCTGTAAGCCTTTTCTCTTCAGACCCTTTCAAACTGTACACTCCTTAATGTAGAGTGGCTGCTAGAATGAAGCCAGACTATGTTTAAATTGCTTCTCTGAACTAGATCTAGTTTAATTGTGAGCTTCCACTGCCAGCTGTGCCAAGACCACTGAGGAAATCTTACTGGTATCTGCTAGAAAACCAGGAACAACTTGGAACAGATATCAAAGCCATGTATGTCAGAGTATTACTCTACAATGTTCACCCTTAAGATCACTGTTGGTGGCCTACTCTATATGGGTTATATCCTACGTAGGATGTAACAGCCAGACAGCTTCCAAACCTTCAGGGCATCTTCCATGCAGTCAAATCATTTGTCAGCTCGAGCTGAGCTGACTAAAAAGATAGGTTTGGATACTAAGCCTTTCAAAGATTTTCTGCCACAGAGAAGAGTGCTTCTGTGCAAGATTTTGAGCATCAAAAATTAGCTAACATTGTACTGTCTCTGGACAGATAATTTCTCTCATGGCAAAAACCTTCCAGTTTACTTTTATGTCTTGATAGAAACTTTTTCTGAAAAAAAAAAATACTTTTAAACTAGGCAAAAGTGATTTGATTGACTATGGGACTTAAATGGGGGCACAATTTTTTTACTTTTGTAGTTTAAAAGAAGTTGTTAAAAGCAGTTTAAAACTACTTTTCTGTGGAGAAACTGTACTTATTTTACTTTTTGGGGTGAAGGAACATGTTTAAAGTGCGTTTTTTTTTTCTTCTTGGGAAAAGATTACTTTTTGCTACCTTCTGTTTTTACCAACCATTGCTGCTAAGCTTCCCCTGGAATCTGGCACCATTGTTGGCTTGACCATGGACAATATACTGATTTCTCAGTTGGACCTTTTTTAGCCACAAAAAAAAAGATTGTTAAGCAACATTTGCCTCAACAGCAGGCTGGTAATTTGCCTCAGCCACAGGTGAGTGACTCTGCTGTGGCCAAAGCTGGTCCCTCAGACCACTCCTGCTGTAATCCGTAAAGCCACCATGGACCAGGGGGGGCAGTGTAGACACTTCCTCTGTGGCTGTTAGAGTTTCCTAAAGTGGGCAAGGAAGAGCCAGCTTTGTCATTCCTGGGTCCCTGGGGAAGTTGCTGCTGGTAATATACAGTTTATTTCTTCAGAAAATCCTGCCAAAAAGAGAAAACTGAAGCAGAATGTAAGAAAATGTCTCTGTTTTTGGTGGGTTTTGATGCACAGAAAGCATTTGACAGAGTAAGCTGGGATTGTACAAGTAGGGCAGTGAAAGCATTTGCATTTCCTGATACAATAAATAAAAAGGTTAATTAGGAGGATATATGAGGGACTAGAGCCAAGAATCAAAGTGGGAGGGTTCCTCTCTAAGTTCTGTCTGAACAGAGGAGCCAGGCAAGGATGTCCTCATTACCCTCTGTTGTTTGCATTATATTTAGAACAATTGGCAAAGTATATGAGGGACTCAGAATTTCAAGGATATGTTTGGTATGGCATTCAAGAAAAGTTGGCTTTGTTTGCAGGTGATATTTTTTTACCTGATAAAACCAGATCGGGACATTTTATTGCCATCTTGATGATGGCATTCTGAGACAATTCCATGTTTTTTCAGTATATGAAGTTGTTGATGGTGAAACAGAGGCTATGGCTGTGAACTATGTACCCATACATAAATTGGTTCAGCAGTGCCCATATTTATGGGGATATGATAAAATGAGGCATTTGGTAGTGTGGGTTAGAAAGGACGATGTTATGGCAGCTAAGGATATGTGGGAAGAGACTAAAAAGATAATCTAAATCTGCAAAACTGAAAGCTGTTACCTATAGGTATGGATAGCAAAATACAAGCAGTAAAAAAGTTTTAGTCCTTTTAGTTTTTTACACATCAGGCATATTTTTAGCAACCAGATGAGAAGTTGTGGAAAGTAATTAATATTAATAAAGAGTTGAAGGAGTTTATCTGGGAGGGGAAGAGGGCAAGAATCAAGTGGGATAAGTTGATCCTTCCAATAGAACAAGGAGGTTTAGGATTATTTGATTTGAATGGATATTTTAGAGATACAATGTTAAGGTTCTTATACGTAACACAAGCAGGAAGCAACAATAAAAAGTGGAAAAGTGTGAAGCGGGGTGGGGGTAAGAAATAAACAGAGTAGAATGCAGATCCTTAAGGAGAATAATGGTAGTTGTACAAAATATTATATTCATAAAGCAGCAGAAAGTGTACTAAGAACTAAACCAACACAAAAAAGGAGAAAGGAGATTCTGCCAATAGGAAAAACTGCAACTATGACTACAGAGAATAGGCAAGAAGGGGCTGGAATTTACTGGAAGAGAGGGAAAGGCAATAGAATGGGAAGAGGCCAAGAAGACATTTGTACTGCAGGCTAGAGTTAGCATTCCCTGTCAGGGGTTGATATCAGAATATAGACAGAGAGAAAGGAATAGAGGGGAATCCTAAGTGAAAGACCTGCACTAGTTGAGTTTCTAGCTGAATCCAGAACAGAAGCTGATGTTCAAAAAGGAATAGTTAACAGAGTATATAAAATATTGCCCAATAACTATAGGAATTATTAAGAGCAGGTCAGAAAATATTGGGAAGAGAGATTAAATTAGCAATTTAGAAAGAAATAATAGGAGAATAGATATACAGCTTCCAAGTATGCAGCTAATTCTGGAAAATTTAGGATTTTGGGGTGTAAATGTTTGCGTAAGTACTTTGGGTACCTTGGGTAAATGGCAAATGTTAGAGGTGTAATAAGGAAGAAGGAGGTACCTAAGAGAATATGTTTTCAGAGTGTAATGAGTTGACAGACTATAAAAATCCCTGTAGAGTACTCTGTCAGGAATAATGGGTAAGGTAACTTAGGAAATTACTTTTTGAGCTGAGTTACAGGATCTGAATTGCATAGACATAGTAAGGCCTTGTTAAGTTTAATTTTAGTGACTGCCAAAAAGCAATTACTAGATAATGGAAATAAACCAACCATTCTTGAAGTAGTGAATATTGTAACAGAGAAAAAAGAACAGGAAGTGGGATCTTTAGCTAAGGGTAGGAGTATATTACATAGAATAAAATGGAAGCTGTGGGAACAACACACACAGAAAAATGCTTTGGAGGAGGATTGAAGTTTAAGAGGAGGCAGGAATTGAACAATTTATGTAATATTGGATTGATTATATTGTATAGAACAACAAATGTAATATATATTTGCAAATGTAAACTTGTTAATATGGTTTGATTATTTTTATATAAATGTAAGTATGCCTGTGTCACAAGTGATAATTCAATAAAAGTGTTAAAAAAGAGATAGAAAACTAAACTTTTATCTTCTCATGTGTTAGTTACTTTGGACAGGATAATTGATTAGGCTTGTCTCAGGGTCCTGTGCAGGCTCTTGACCCTTTTTATAAGGCAAGAAGAAATGATTTGTTTTTCTCTAAAGAGGTTCAATAAACTGAATCTTCAGGGAATGTGAAGGGACAGATGCATTTTTTTCTGTTCAGGTTTCTTATTCGGATTTTGAGGAGAGTGTGGAATCTGATTCTCCCTGTGAGGGATTCTCTTTCTCTGAAAGTATTTCCAGAATGAATCAATGTTTCCATTGGGGAATAGTGAAGTTCCTCAGCACCTCAGAAAATATTATAATTTGTTGCAACTGGAATTTGAATTTCCAGAACCTTCACTTTTCCCTCCAGTTTCAGTAGCTATGGAGGATATTTTTGTCACTGCCTGCAATTTCCTTGACAGTCAGCCTGCTGCCCCTAAAAAAAGTAAATAGATTGTATAAAGTTCCTCAGTCTTTCAAGTTTTTATACACCAAAACCAGACCTGACCCAGCATCTATAGCTTTAGGGAATCCAGCTGATACTAGACACTTTGTTAATTCTAATCCATCTGTTTTTGATGAAGATGGGAAAGTGTTTGATAAGTTTGCAGGAAAAGTATATGCTTCTGTAACTGTAATTTTTAAAATTCTAAACTACTAGGCTCATGTGTTGACCTTTATCCTTGCTAATTGTAAACGTATATTGAACATTTTGGCTTCAGTTTCCTTTTATGTGGAAAATTCGGCATTGTGTAATTTAGTTTCTTCTTTTTCACAAGTCATTACTAATTGTTTAGAATGTGTTTATGACTCTTTAGATACTGCCTCCAGGACTGCTGCCATTGAAACATTTTTAAGGAGGTTTGTCTCCCAGGCATTTTAAGAACCTCCCAGAAGATGTTAAAAATGAAATGTTGAATTCTTCCTTGGGTAGAAATTTTTTTTTGTCATTCTACTGCAGAAGTTATCAAAAAATGTGGCACAAGACAAAAATGGTAGTAGCAGAATGCCGTAAAGCAGACATTTAACAAACAATGAAAGCAGGAACCTCCCAAAACAAAGGGCAGTCACATACTTCAGAATGACCATCTAAGAGACCGTGTAAACCCATCCCACTCTGTCAGTCCCTTGTTCCTTCCAGAAAGTCTGAATTTCTTTTTCTGTGTCTGACTACACATTGTTTAAGACAATGGGTTCTGAGACTGATTCAGCAGGGTTACAGATGGCAGTGGGAATTTCCAGGAAATTATTCCACATCCACCAGACCAAACCCCTCTGCTTCCCCTTGTCCTACAGCACATGCTTTTCTCAGGGGATAATAGAAACCGTTTTTTTTTTTCCCAATTGGGAAGAGGTCTTTATTCAAGAATGTTTCTTGCTCCAAAGAAAGAAGATGCTCGGATAGCAGTTCTAGAACTTTTTTTTTCCTAAACCAGTTTGTGGTAGCACTCAAGTTCAAAATGATTTTACTACACATTCTCTTATCCCTTCTTCTTCTTCTTCGTTTGAGTTTTTGGTAAGCTTCGATTTAAAAGATGCTTATTGTCACATTCCTATCCACCCAGACTTCAGACACTTTTTATGGTTTATGTATCTGGACCACATTGTCTGCACACTACATGAGAAAGATACAGTGGTGGTATCTGATGTCTCTCTGGTCCCAGCACCAGCACCAGCACCCATTATCTTTTCAGATTCCAGTTCCGGAGTATGTGAGAAGAGAAATCACTTGGGGACATCAAATATTCCCTGAATCCAGTTCTTTCCTTCTCACCTTCTGCTACAAAGCAGTCAGCCACCAAGAATGCATTGGACTTTGCTTGGGAAGCAGTGTGAGAAAAGTGCAGGTATCTGGAACAACAAAGACAGACACAAGTCCATAAATATAAAAGAGATGCTTGCAGTTATCAAGCCACACAGTTTTCTGAATCACCTTTGGTCCTCGGGGCCATTTTGTGTTGTTATAAACAATACCACAATGATGTAGTAGATGAACAAGGAATCAGTGGACCAGGTCTTACCTCTTATGCAGACTAGCCGTGTTAGCATGGGATATAGCTTCACAGTACAGTCTTACTCTATAGAGTTCCTGCATTCTGTCATAGCAAAATTTTGTGCCAGACAAGCTTAGCAGGACAAAGGCAGAACCATATGAATGGAAACTAGATTAGTAGATTTTGCAAGATTTGATCCATCTGTGTGGAGTTACTCATGAAGATCTTTTTGCCACCTCTCTAAACAATCAGCTGGCAAAAATTCTGCTCCAGGACTCCATACAAGAAGGCCTGTAAGAAAGATGCCTTTTCATTTCCTTTGGACTGGAATGTTCCTGTGTGATTTTCCATACTTTCCATTGATATCCAGGGTACGTCTGAAGATTCAAAAGGAATCTGTCATGATTATTGTGATGACTGCCTTCTGGCTTAGGCAACAGTGCTTTTCTCTTCTTTTGGAATTGGCTAGGGACAGTTAACATAACCTTCCTCACAGACTATATCTACTCACAAGACCACGGGTGTTGATGCATCCTGAGCCCAGAATACTTCATCGGCTGCCTGGATGATAGGGTCTTAATATTTGATAGGCACCTGTTCATCAAAGACACCCAGTAGGTTCTAATGGAGGCAAGAAGGCCTGCTACCAGAAAATCATATATTAGCAGGGGAAAGGTTTTCTAGTTGATGCCAAGAACAATAACCAACACCTATTCATGGCTAGCATTTCTCTGGTTTTACATTATTTGTGAGAGCTATTTTCCTATGGCCTGTCAAGGTTCGTTTGTCAGCCATTTCAGCATGTTTGCCCATGGATTCCACCTCTTTCAAGGCGTTCAGCTGTAAAAGTTTTTATGAAAGGGTTATTGCATTAGAGATCTCCAAAAATCAGGGGCTTCTCCATGGCATCTTAACTTTATGTTAGAAAAGCTAACACTTGCTCAATTTGAACAAGCTTGTGTGGCTAACTTGAGGTTCTTAACATGGAAAACACTTTTACTGATTGCTCTGACCTCTGCAAGAATAGTATCTGAGTTGCAAGCTCTTATGGTAAGACAGCCTTATCTCATTTTCCATAGAAACAGAGTTTCCTTGAGAATTATTCCTTTTTTTTGTCTAAAGTGGTATGCAAGTTTACTTTAAACCAAACTATCCTTCTCCCTATGATCTTCCCTGAACCATAAAATAAGGAAGAAAGGAAATATAATACCTTGGGTGTCCACAGACAGCTTGGGTACTGTTTTGGCTAAACAAAATCTTTCATAACTTTTGATCAGGTGTTCATTTCTTATGAAATTAGTAAGAAGTATTCCAAAAACAACTTGGTTCTTTATACATACTTTTATAAAGCTCTAAAAGATAGATTCCTTGGGACCCTTATACTTCCACCTACCAGTTGTTCTAAGCTGTGGTAATCTACCTATATAGCTTCATCTGCTGCAGCAGTCATCACTATGAAGAACATAATAAAGTTGTGTAAGTAAACATCCCATAACAGTACATGCTCAAATGATTACTCCTGCAGTAGCTGATCCTGCCCTGCCTCCATCCCTTTATATTTTGGTTTGTTTTTTTATGCCAGGGTGTGGACATTTATTTTTTTGCTGTTCCTAGCAATGTTCTGGCAGGGCTCTACCTACCTCTGTCAGTTGGTATGAAAACTCTGAAGAGCTTGGCACCAAACCTGTCTTTTTAGTCCGCTCAGTTAGAGCTGACTAATGGTTTGGGTAGGTCTTAGGTGCCCTAAAGCTTTGGAAGCTGTCTGACTCAAGTCAGCTAGATGAGCTTGTTCAAAAGGAACAAATGTTAGCTTTTTTATGCGTAATATAATCTATATAGCCTAGACTACTGCAGCAGTAATCATTTGCATGTTTACTGTTATGATGCATTTACTTATATAACTGTACTGTCCTTTGTCTAAGATATGTCCCCTACAGCTAGTTATGTATATTTTTTAGACTGAAAGAGTAATCACATTGCTAATGCTGGTGAGAATTGAATGATTAGTAGTGAGATTGTCAATAACTTTTTGAAGATTGTATGGCATGGATGGTCATGCTGTATGGAGCAGCTATGTAATTGCACCATAACTTTACATTTTCTTACATGTGTGTGCAGTGGGAGAGTGATGCTGAAGAAAATCCTGGCAGTCCACCTCTGTTTCCTATTTGCCTTGTAAATTTCATAGATGGTGGTGGATGCTCACATGGTCACAGGTCTAGATGTGGGAGTATGGATGGATATAATATTATATAAACTTTAAGATCATGTTATAAAAGACTGTAATAAAGTGGATGTCAGCATGGCAGTGGAAAGTGACACCATTTCTATGAAGTAGTTTTGGATTATGGAAAGAACAATACACATGTTTGTGCTTGAAACAAGATCACTAACACAGACATTTTCTTAGAATAAACTGCTTTTTCTGACTACCTCTCTTCAAAGGCAATTGTTCAGCCAGCACAACTTTTTAACTACTTGTACAGATAATTTTATAGATGACAAAGTCTAAAGTTGTGATAAAATCAAATGAAAAACAATGTTTCAGATAAATCATTGAAATAAAATACTTAAAATTTGATAAAAAACATGTGAAGGTTGTAAATCTCATTATGTATGGGTCATTGCTGAAAATCATACTCAAAAATGTTTGTTCCATTCTGAAACTTAGAAAATGTAGTAATTCTTTGAATACTGCTGAAAGTCCTGTTATAAATCATTTTACTTTTTTGAGTAGTACTTTATTCAAAATAGGGTATGCATGGGCCAAGACACTTGACCAAAATTGCTGGTATTCTTAAAACAGATTTGGCTTGGCACAGCATCTTTCCCCAAGATGTCTTATTTTGGTATCTGACACTAAGTTTGCTGAGATTTTTGTTAAGCAAAATGTTGTGCATTTTAATTCTCTGGAGAGTGGAAATATTTGCCTTGCTTTTTTGCATTCATAGCTGTTAGATTTTATCTGTTCCAGGAGAAATACAGCCATGTTTATTGGGGTGATGGATGTAAGTTTCAGCTGTTTTGTGATAGACAGTCTATCTCAAACCTGATTTTTTTTTTATTTACAATTATGACCCTTTTCTTAGTATTCAGACTCTGCTGCTGGAGCAGATTTCTCAAGAAATTGCTCTTCAAAAAGTTATGCTTTTAATATCCCTCTTTTGTGACTAAAATTGTCTGAATTACATTGGTCAGATAAAAACAGAGGCAATGAATTCTGTTCCAGCCACTATCCTGAAGAACTTTCCTGCTTTTGGAAAGCAGTTTGCATGGTGCAGGAGTTTGTGGAATATATGTCGATCCTTTTATTCTCCTGAGTAGTACCTAAATTGCTTTTTTAAGTTATGAGAATGAAATGTGATCACCTCTCCATTGAAGCTAATGTTAAATGCCATTATTTGATGGGGATGATGGTATCCTGACACTGGTTACATGAACTGTACATCAAACAATGGATTGTTCTCCATCATAATATCCCAAGGTAGACTCTTTATAATCTCAGGTAACAACAAAAAAAAAGCTCATTTGTTTGTTTTCCCTCCACGTAGTTTCACACCCTCTGCTTCCCTGCCTTCTTTTCCCTTAACTCTGTATCAATTGGTACTTTTTCAGAGCTCTGTAGTTGAAGAGACTTGTGAATAACATGAGGCATCCAGCCCAGAAGGACATGTCAAGAGACTGTTGGAGCTTGCTGTGTATATATCAAATGAATCTAAGACTCTGGCCTTTGGTGGAATTTGTCCTCACCAAAAGGATGCCCAAATGCAATGAGAAGATGTCTGGTTTTAACTATTGGTTAAGTAGCTGCTGTCATTTTAGGGGAATCCAGTACTTTTGAGAAAATGATTGATAGCCCAACTTGCTTTGTCATATCTGTGACGTTCGGCAATATCCACTGGACTGCCACCAATTAAATGTGACATCCCTTACTATCCTGGGTCAGTAGCTAGGGAGCTTCAATCCTCACTACTGACTCCAGTAGAGACGGTCACTTAAACAGGAGTAATATTTCACAACTTTCCCCTGGACAGGATTATATAAAGATTATATATATATATATATATATATATATATATATAGTTATATACACCGCTGTCAACCCCAAATGTAACTGTTTATTACACACTTCAGAGCAATATGTCCCAGTTTAAGACCTCTGATACACTCACACTCAATGTAAATTTAAATCTCACACATCCAAACACTTCTGGGAAAGCCTGACACAGATTTCCGTCTGTGTCCCTTCCCCAAAATAATATAATAACACTGCTTCATGCCCTTCTAAAGAGGTGTCCAGTTATGAAAATTAAGTATCAAAATAAATAACTGTGACCATAAGTGACCAGGCCTTTGAGGTGACCTTGGGTGTATCAAACAGGTAGAAGCACTCTCTAATCTCTAAAGAAAAACACTGATTTCCAGCCACAATGTAAAGTAATGAAAAACATTTAATAATAAGGAAAAAGATTACAAGAATGTAAATCAATAACTTTTAATAACCACCAGAATTCAGTCACCAAAAATGTAAAATTAAACTGCAGGATAAAAGTCCATTATTGTAGAAAAACTGTATCTTAATAACTAAGCTTTCATAATCTCACTAAAGAATACTTTCCCTGATCTAATCTAACAAATAATAGCATGACCAAGGCAGGCTTACAGTTTTTGGTGAGTTTTCATCCGTGGGTGTCCACTGACTGCAGCACTGTGACTGACTGTACTTTACAAAACTGCCCAGCATTTGACAAACTGCAGTCTCAACTGTCTTATTTAAAAAAAAAATATAACAGTTGTTTGAAAAAGTTATTTTCCTGTCAATCAGCTGTTTAAATCCTCACCTAGCAACTAGGAGCATTCTAATGACATCACCTACTGTTCAGCTCATTCTCCACAGTACTTTAGAATGTCCCTCACAAACGTGCAATTAGAAGTGTATCAAACACTGACAGACTCTTTAAACATTCTGTTTTTATGGGGAAATAATCAATATTTTAAAACGTATTTACATTTTCACAAGTAGGCATGCTGGCATACCATACAATATAATCCAGAATATGCACAAACCTCCTGCCAGACATACTAACACAGATGACACTGTTTTCATTTTCTTCACATTATCATACACTTTGTATTACACAGTTTCCATATACTGGCAAAGCACTTTCTACTCTTATAGTGCCTTCTGTACATTCCAATGTAATAAAAAAGTTTTGCAGTAAATTCCAGTGTGGACCACATCAAGTTTGCTCAGCTTAATGCCAGAAGTCTTAATAAGTTGCCTAATCTTGAGTCTCAACCACAACATGAACACATCTGTATCTGTGTTGTAACAGAGATTCGGTTTCAGTCCCCGTTTACCAGATTTCGGTGCCTGTTCGGTATTTACTTCTGCTGGAACCTGCTAGGGAGTTTCACTGTTTGTCTAGTCCAATTCTTTCTGGACAGATTCCCCTCCTCCTCCTACAAACAAAAATTGATGAACTTCATATTTACCTTAAACAAGACAGATTATCAATTCACAAATTGCTCTAGGTCACTTCCTTGTCCCCAGAAGACCATGAAATATCTATTTGTGTACTGAAGACTAGTTAACCAGTCCATATTATTGCTCAAAGAAAGGGTATGTTTAGGTACTACAAAAGGACCAGTGTTAGGTTGTGTATCCTCAGGCATTCCTAATAACAGCTGTACAAAATAGGTGATGACCTAAATTCCAAAGGAATTACCCTAATAAGCCGGCTTTTGTTCGTAGGCCATCTCGCCTTCCCTGCAGAGTTAAGAAAGGTGGTAGAAGGGCTCTGCCTGCTAAGGCTACCTAGACTCCATTATTTCAGAAATCTTCTTTTCCTGACAAAACTATGTGCTGTGTGACTGTCCTATTCTTCTCAGCTACATTCATCTCTCTCTTCTTTTTCTGTCCCTTCCTGTTTGGTTACAGATTACTCAGGATTCCTGGGTTCTTTCCATCATTCACCAAGGTTACTACATGGTCTGGAAGTCTCTTTCCCCTTTCATTGGTATTCCTCACTCCCCTTCGGAAGAGTTGGCCTTTTTTCTAGAGGTTCTTCAGGGTCTCTAGACTCAGGGGAACTATTCAGGAAGTTCCAGTTTCTCAAAGGGGAAGGGGCTTTATTCCAGAATGATGATGTTCCCCAGGAAAGAGGGCTTTCGGATGTTGTTCCGTCATACTTTTCCTCTGCTGTTTCCTCAGACATTTTTAATTTCTATAGATCTCAAAGATGCTTATCTTCATATCACTATTCACCCACTTTTCAGGAAGTTTTTACATTTCTCTGTTGCTTCCTGACATTTTCAGTTCTCTGCTTTGCCCCTTGGCCTCTCTACTGTCCCAAGGTTATTCACCAAATACCTCACCTCTGTGATTGCTTTTTGTAGGCTCAAGGGGGTTACAAGTCTTTCCCTACCTAGAAGACCTACTTTTTCAGGCCTCCCCTCCAGAGATTCTTCTGCAGCGTCTTCACTTTGCTATTTCTCTCCTGCAAAGTTTGGGGTTCACTGTAATTTTTCAAAAGTCCTTCCTGACCCCTTCACAGGATCATGTTTTTCTGAATTGCAGAATCCAGACTGTTCCAATGTTGACATCCCTGCATCTTCCCAAGGCCTTAACTCTCATTGCCTTCTTTCAAACCCTTCTTCCTCTGGCCTCAATTACAGCCAGGGATTTTATGAGAGCTCTGGGTTTCATGGCCTCTACCATTTCTATGCTCCTTCTATCCAAACAACACACAATAAAACTTCAGTGGTTTCTAAAGTCAGTTTGTATTCAGTACTCTCATCCTCTAGGTTTCCTAGTCCCTCTTCGTCCATGCCTTAAGCTGACATTTCAGTGGTGGAGTCAGCAGTTGTCACTGAATCCAGGGCTTCCTTTTCAACCTCCATTCCCCTCTCAGGAGCTGTTCACAGACGCTTCAGATGCGGGATAAGGGGGGGGGGCTTCATTCAGCTCTTTAAAAGTGCAGGGCCTGTGGTTGCTTCAGCAAAAGAAAGACCACATCAGTGTCAAAAAGATGAGAGCTGGTCTGTTGGTTCTTCAAGTATTTCATCCTCTTTTCACTCCAGGACCCCTCAAAGAAAGACCATATCAATGTCAAAGAGATGAGCACTGTTCTCTTGGTTCGTCAAGTATTTCATCTTCTTTTCACTCCAGGACCCCTTAAGGTCCTTGCAGACAGTACCACAGTGATGTGGTGCATCAATAAGCAAGGGGTGACAAGATCTTATCTCCTTTGCAGGTTAGCACTTCAAGTGTAGGAGCTAGCTATTCAGTATTAAGTGATGCTTTATGCAGTTTACATTCCCTCAAGTCAGAACATTGTGGCAGATTTTCAAAAGCAGATCCATATCACAATCTCATGAATGTATGCTTCACAGGGATGTGTTTCTGGACATTGTCCACCAGTGGGTTACTCCTCAAATAGCTCTATTTGCCTCCCTTCTGAACAGACTTCTGTTTTTGTGCTGGAGTCCCATGTTCTCTGGCCTGGAAGGTGGATGCCTTCTCTTTTTCCTGGAAGGGGATGTGTATTTATGCTTTCCCTCCCCTTCCTCTGATTCCAAAATCCTGTTCAAGATAAAGGAAGATGCTCCCAAAATCTTACGGATGACTCCCTTTTGGCCCAGACAGTATTTTTTTCCATCTTCGTCTGCATTTAGCCAAGGGCAATCATCACAAGTTACCTCACGGGGTGGACCTTCTCACACAAGACAAAGGATCTCTCATCCATCCCCACCTGTCCACTCTTCAAATGGCAGTGTGGGTGATAGGATTTTGATTCCGTATAGGCAGCTTTCTTCCTGAGGACATGCTTAGGGTCTTGCAGAGGCCAGGAAGCCCACTACTAGGAAATTCTACTTATCCAAATGCAAGAGGTTTTCTGTTTGGTGTATTTCTTGTAACCTGAATCCATGTTCTGCAGATGTTCCTTTGGTTCTCTCTTATCTGTGTGAACTGCTCAATGCTGTTTTGGCATATTCTTCTGTTAAGGCCCATTTGTCAGCTATTTCTGCTAGTCTGTCTTCAGCACCCCCTTTAACCTCTAGATTTGAGGCTAAACAGTTTCTTAAATGTGTCATTCATATTAGGCCTCTCAGGAAGCCTGTCTGTCCTTCCTGGGACCTTCATTTTGTTTTGGAGAAATTGACCTAGGCTTCTTTTGAGCCTGCAACTTCATCTTCCTTGCAGCATTGTTCTTTTTCTGTTGACCCTTATTTCTGCCACACAGGTGTCTGAGCTTCGTGACCATATGGCTGTTCCTCTTTTTTTAGTTTTGCATAAAAACAAGGTGTCCCTTCGTACTAATCCTTCTTTTATGCCCAAAGTGGTGAATGTGTTGTCTCTTAGTCTATTAATTTGCCCACTTTTTTTCCCTTTTCTGCAATCTGCTAGTGAGAAGGTTGTACACACTTTGGATGTGCATAGACAACCTGGATATTATTTGGATAAGACCAGAGCTTTTGACAAATCTGATCAGCTTTTTTTTCCCCTTCATCCTAGATCTTTGGGACCGGCTGTTTCCAAGCAACCTCTTTCTTCTTGAATATTTAAAGCCTTTTTTGTTGTTCTTTTTATGGCAAGAGGTTTCCTCCTTCTGTTAAGGTTCATTCTTCGAGGGCTGTGGCTTCTTTTGGTGCTTTTTTCAATGGTTTAGATACTAACTCCATTCTTGGGGCAGTTACCTGGACGTCTGTGCATACTTTTACCAAACACTATAAGTTGGATGTGATATCCAGGGCTAGTGCTGGTTTTGCTAGGGCCATTATTCAGGTGTTTGTAGAAGGCTCTGCTGGTCCTTCCTACTCCCTGTCTTCTTCCTGATCTTTGTACACTCCCTATTGTAAGGAGTACTGCAACAGGGAAATGGAAGGACATAGTACAGTTGTGTAAAATCTTACCATAATGGTAGATGTCCTTCTTTTCACTTTTGCAGTATTCACTCCCTCCCTCCTTCCCCCTGGTTCTTTTCCCATCTGCATGTGCTTGTTACCTCTCAAATCCTTGGATTAGCATTCCTACTGGGGCTCTCTGTTCTGAGAATGGTATGTCTGGATATTATCTTTATGCCCTACGCTTTACACGGGGAGCATGTGTATGACATACAGCATTCCCTTAGCAATCTAAAGGCTTTGATGTACTGACCAGACGTCAGGCCACCCTTGGCAGGAGTCCCTATTGTAAGGAAAGCTGCAACAGTGAAGAGAAGGACATCTACCATTATGGTAAGACTTTACACAACTGTACTCAGAGAGAACTCCCATTCTCAGAACAGGCTTCCCATCCTTGTGAAGCAGAGTTCCTCCCTGTCCCTATTAAATACTACTTGGACCAGTTGATGGGTAATCGTAAATTCACCTCTGGTCTGTCACTTATGACGGTTAATGGAAGAAGGCAGTCAGTAAATCACCCTCAATATAAATCAGATTTGTGGGTCACATTTGGGTTGCATGGCTAGGCTTATAAGCGCCTTAGTGGTCGTTAGCCTAATATACATCCATGACCCTCTTCCTTCTACCAAGATCATTTTCAAATATGTTTCATAGTTCTTTATATGATGTGGCTTTTAATTAATAATACCCTATTTACATTTTATATATTTGTTGATTACTTCCATACCTCTGTTTATTATGATGTTTTGCATATTGATCACTTCTACAGTAATTGTAGTTATATGGGTTATATCTTGCCAAAAATGCAACAACCAGCCAGCTTCCAAAGCTTCAGGGCACCTTCCACGTGCCCAAACCATCAGTCAGCTCATGCTGAGCTGAATAAAAAGACAGATTTGGATACCAAACCCTTCAGAGATTTTCTGCCATTAAAGACAGCATTCCTCTATGGACTTTTATGGAATAACGGTCAGCTTGTGCTGTTCCTTTGCTAGGCAGATACGTTCTCTTTTGGGGATAACCTTCCACATTAAAAAAATATGTTTTATTTTACTTTCCTGTTTAGGAAAGTTATTTTTGGTGTAGGAGTGCGTGCTTTAATAGACTGTAATGAGACTCTACTGTACTTTTAAATGGGAGCCCACTTCTTTCCTGTCAGTTTAAAAAGTTGCTTAAATTAATTGAAAACCATTTTTTGTAGAGAAATTGTGTTTATTTTACTTTTGGGATCTGGCAAAGTGTTTTAAGGCACATTTTACTGTGTGTTTTATGAAAGAAATGATATTTAAAGACTTGAAAATTTTACCAGCTTTTTCCCTGTTGAAAAGGTACAATTTGTGGCTTGACCAAGGGACAAACCACTGGTCCCTTGGTTTATCCATTGCTGTGAAGGCTTACTGGTTAACTACTGTGACTAATAGTGTACAGGGTCCTGGGTTCAAGATCTGCAAGGGCTGTTTGCAAGGGCTGTTTATTTGGGTTGGAAAGTTGGCATAATGGTTAAGGTATTCACCTTACAAACGCAAGGGTCAGGGTTTGATTCTCGCATGGGGTAATTGGCTAAGCTTAAAATGGCCCACAAGGGCAGTTAGCCTAGTACGAACCTAGGAACATACTAACCTAGGAACATCCCTCTTCCTGTTACAGAAAGAAAAAGATAGCCTTTGCCACCACAGCAAACTAGCAGTTTGCTTCAGCCACAGATGGGGGAATCTGCTGTGGCTATAGCTTGTTTCTCGTGGGACTTATCTTTTACCCCGTAACCTTACACCTCTATGGATCAGAGTTTATTATGTCCCCTACAGCTGTTAAGGTCCCCTTATTGGGCAAGGGAAAGCCATGCTTGTCAGTCCTGGGAGAGGGAACAGAGAAAACTTTCCTCCTTTGTCAGAATGTTGTGCTCATTCCTGTTGAAGCTGGTGTTGCCACTAATAACACTTTTGGCCTCATATTTCCTTAGACTGGGTCTGGCTAAGGGTTTAATTCAGGCTATCGATCCTTCTTATAAGGTGTTATCTGGTAAAAGAAAGAGGGGTACCTCTTTTCCTGAAGAGATTCAAGATTCTGAATCTGATCAAGAATATGAAGGGACAGATACAGGTTTTTTTTTCTCATTTTTCTTTTTCAGACTCAGAGGAGAGCTTAGTTACTTTGGGGATTTCTCTTTCTGTGAGACTATTTCCAGAATGTGCCACCAGTGTTTTCATTGTGAGAACAGTGAGGATTCTCATTCCTTCAGAAAATACTATGAGCTATTACAGAAGGAATTTCCAGACATTTTACCCGTTCTCCCAGTTCTGTCATTTCTGAAGGATGTGTGTATGTCACTGCCTGCAGTTTTCTTGATAGTCAGCCTACTTGCTCCTAAAAGTGAAGATAGAATGTATAAAGTTTCTCAGTCTTTGAAGTTTTTATACACTCTTCCCAAACCTGACACAGTAGCTATAACTTTAGTTAATGCTATTGCTGATAAACATTTGGATAATTCTAATCCTACTTTTTTTGACAAGGATTGGAAGATTATTGATAAGTATGGGAAAAAGTATAAGCTTTTGCATCTTTGATTTTCAGAGTTTTGTTTTGTTAGACTAATATTTAAATGTTTATTCTGACTAATTGTGAAAGTATGATTAACATTTTGTCTGCAGTTTCTTCTTGTGAAGAAAAATGTGCTTGAAATCATTTAGTTTCTCACACTGTACAAGTTACAACTCATTGTTTACAATGTGTGTATGACTAAGTTGATACTTTTTACCGGGCTGTGGCCACTGGTATTATTTTGAGGAGTGTTGCCCGGCTGCATTATCAGAACTTTCCAGATTATGTGCAAAAGTAGATTCTAAATTCTCCTTTAGATAGAGATTTAGTTTTTGGCTCCTCTGCTGCAGATGTTATCAAAATTTGGTGAAAAGGGTAAGTTGATACAGGGAATCTCTGAAGTGTTTCAGCCCTCCTTTTCCAAATTTTCTAAGGTATTCTGTAACCCGTCATTCAGTTGTGACATAAAAGAAAATAAATGGTCTTAACAAAATGTGGGTAAACAGATGATCTGATTTTGTCAGTCTTCCTTCATTCATGACCGTTGGGTTTTGGTTCCATCCTTGGAACCGACTCGGCCGTTGTAACAAGTTCGCGCCAGCCAAAAAACTCTTGAGCTAAGGTTACCCATAGTGCGCCTCTTCCCTTCAGAGTTTGTTTGTCGCATAGAGTTTCAAGACTCACTCAAGCTAAGTGATTATATTTTGTGCTTTTTCCATAATTTTTCTGTCTTTAAAGTTTCTCTAGCCTTATTTCGTGCTCATCTATTGTATTTTCAACCTTTTTTTACCTTTTGGTATCTCTTGCATACCATAGTTGGTAAAGGCCTTCCCTTCCCTCTTACCTCTGGTATTTCTCAGATACCACTGCTGGTGTCCTGTTCCCCTTTCTCTTTCCTTTCTTTACCTTCTTGGGTATTTTTCTTGTGTTACCATAGTTGGTACACCTTAAAAAAAAATCTTTACTTGGTTTTCTGTTGTTGTGCATGTTGTGTGTGTGATTGCATGCTCGGCGGTTAGTGACTTTATTTGAAATAGTGATGGCTGACAAAAAAGGTACCACAGGTTTCAAACAGTGGACCAATGTGGCAGGAAGATGCCCAACTCCAATGGGCATCTTTCTTGCGTGTATTGTTTAGGAGTTCCACATTTGTAGATCCAACCTCCTTGTGAGTTCAGACAGAGTGCAAAAACAAATTAATATTAAAAGGCTTATTGAAAACACCTTTTTTGGAGGCTTTGTCTGAGGCGGAGGTGTCAAAACCTCCTAAAAAGGAAGCCAAGAAGATGAGGGAGTCGCTCAGTCCCTGCGTCTCCTCAGTCTCAAGTCTAAATCGTCCAAAGACCAGGTTTCTATGGAGCCGGAAGTTAAACATTTAAAATAGACACCGAGAGCTGTCTCGGCACCAGAGTCTACGACACCACCCATGGTCCATTTCTACGGAGCAAACAAGTTGCCACAGTACCGACATCTTCCACAGTACCTCAGACTCTCTTGGCACCAGTAATAGTTTCTCCTACAAAATTGGTCACTTCCACCCCAATACAAGTTTCTGGTTCGGTGCTGAAAGTCGAACCCCTCCCCAGGACTTGATATTCCCTATCAGTTGACCCCTTTGCTGGTCATTAGTTCAGTCCATTCATTGAGTCTCCCTCGGGGATGTCTGTTCACTTCACCAGGAGCCTTTTGGAGCTTGACTTAGTTAGACTGGTAGACAAGCTCTTAGCAGCCAGAGGCATTCCGACCCCATCCAGGATCTCCCTCCAACCCAGAGTCAAGGTTTTTTCTCCACGGACTTCAGCTTGTATTCCTCCTTCGAACTCTCTGAAGGATTTGGAGCCCTTGGCACCGACGGCTCTTTTGGTGCTAGCTTCTTCGGTACCATTGGTGTCACCACAGCTCACAGGGTGTTCACCAAATACATGGCAGTGGTGGCAGCTCAGCTAAGACTGCAAGGATTCTGGGTGTTTCCATATTTAAACGCTTGACTCCTTACCGCCCCCACCAGGCGTCTACTGCTTCATGCCTTGTACTACACTCTAGACCTAGCAGAGTTTTTAGACATTTCAATAAACAAGGAAAAGTCAAATCTAACACCCACTCGAAACTTAGAATATTGTACTGAACGTTGTTATGATGAATTCTGTCTGGTTCCTCTACCTCTTCACAGACTGCAAAAGTTAAGGTCACAACTCCAAGCAATACTCTCTCAAAAAACGTAGTCCCAGCTTTCTTAGCCTTACAACTACTAGAGTCAATGGCACTGACATTCACCCTAGTTATCCTGGTGAGATTTCACATGAGGCTATTAAAGTGGCTACTAGCATCACAGTGGTCTCTGTTGACTCGCCCATGTCTTATCCAATTCGCATAACAAATCAATGCAAGCAAGATCTGAATTGGTGGATGAAGCCAGAAGAGGAGTTATGGGGTCACCTTTTTTCCCACCTCTCATCCCAGTGCCGTAGTGACCATGGATGCATCTCTGATGGGATGGGTGGAGCTTTTTCAGGGAAAGACAGTCTAAGGCACTTGGTCCCCCTTAGAGGCCAATTTGCATATCACTGTCCTAGAACTGAGGGTGGTGCTTTTAGCATTGCAAGCATTCCAATCTGCCCTTCCATCAGGGACAGTTGCTGTCCAGTCAGACAAAATGTCTATTTTCTGGTACATCAACAAACAGGGGGGGAACCAGATGCTATCCATTATGTCGAGAAGCCATGAGAGTATATCAATGGGCGATCACCTCCAACCGTTTTCTAATAGCAATGCATATTCCCGGAAGTTCCAACGTGATTGCGGACAAACTGAGCAGATGCATTCTCCTGTTTCACGAGTCATCTCTCAGTCCTATTGTAGCAACGGACATCTTTTGTCATTAGGGTCAGCTGTGCGGTGACCTGTTTTTATCTCCCATGAACCACAAATGCAGCAGCTACTTCACCCTAATCCCCCCTCAGGGGAAGTCCCCAAGAGATGCTCTTCTACAAGATTGGCCCCCAGGACTTCTTTATGCCTTTCCTCCCATTCCCCTACTACTTCAGTTTTTGAAGAAAGCCCAATGGTTGAGAAGCAAAGTGATCCTCATTGCACCCTATTGCCCTGTCAAGTTTGGTTACCCTTTCTTTGGCCTCGTAGTTCTGTCAAAGGAAAAAACTTCAAAGACCAATTCACATTAGGTTCAAGCAAGGCACCCTATATTACTTGCAGCAAGGAGACAAAGCATGTATGCACAGGGTTTGTCTGAATGATTAATGACTAGTAGGTTATTCTTATACAGTTCTCTTCCTGTCACATAGCAAATTTTACATTCTATTGCTGACGTAGTTAGACACAGCTTTCTGTATGTTCTACAGAAAATATTGTTAGACTTATTGCTGACCAAGTTAAAAATATCTGTCATTCTGCAAAAAACATTTTGAGAAAAACAACTTGGCCTTGGGTTTATGTCAGTCCATTTCAGCATTTCAATTCTTTTATTGTACTGATGTTCATCGTGCTATGCTGCTGCAGTCATCACACTTGAGGTTATCGTGTCGTCAGGCGGTCCCACAGTCGGCCAGAATTCCAAAGCCTCGGTCTGGCGTCGGTTATTGTCGCTTCTTCCCTGACGTCAGTGTGGCAGGGGTATAAAAGAGGCAGCCAACGCCAATGTTCTTCGTTTTCCATTGCTGCAGTCCTTACTATTGGGTATAGTCCGCATCCAGTCGGCCCGAATACCAGAGTATAAGGCTGACGTCGGTCAGGGCGCATTAGACTGACGTCAGTACGTCAGGGTACTAATGCGCATGACCGGCGTCATATCCTCAGTCTTTTTTGCCGCGTGGTCCGATGCAGAAGCAGTTTTGCGAGTGCAGGTTGGCGTTCTGAAATATTTCCGAAACCGGAGTTTCAGACCGAATCAGAGTTGGCTAAGTACCCCCGTTGGGGAACATTTTGGTTTTTCTTGCCTCAGTATTTAACCGGATGTCAGAAAAGTGAATAACTGTATTTCTTGTGGGAAACAAATACCTCATAGGGATTACCATACATTGTGTATACCTTGTTTAGGGCCTGAGCACGACGTTGTTGGTTGCCGCTCTTGTGCTAGGTTTAACAAACGCACTATTAAGAGGAGGTTGGACTGTGCCAGATTAGTGTTTGGGAAGCGTTGCAATTATAAAATGCCGTCGGATGCTCCGGCGCCCGCCCAAGAAGCGTAAGGACAAAACAGCGAAGCCTAGGGTTGATGAACCGCAGTCCCGGACGTCGGTTCTTTAGGAGGCTCAGTGGAGCCAGAGGTTTTGCCAGGAGTTTCTATGGAGTCTCAGGCAGAAACTTTACTGTTACAGGATGTACCCTCTCAGGAGGCAGGCCAGGCTGAGGGGCTTCTCAGGTAACTATTCTTCCCTCTCTTCCCAAAGTAGTTAGGGCCTCTCCTTCTGTTGCCAAAACTTCTTTTAGAGGAAGGCCAAGTTCAGTTTCAGTAGGGCTTCTCCTAGCCTTTCGGGTTCTGTACCTAAGAAACATATGCTTAAAATGGCAGAAGATTTGATTACTATGATTAGAGGTTCTATGGCCCTCCTGATAAGAGGCCTAGGGTGGAACCAGAGGTTGACAGTTTTGAACAGGGTTCAGGGGCTTCTGAGTCTTCTGCGGAAGATTTGCAGGAGTATCCTCATTATTCTGATTCTGATGTGGATGATGCCACTCCTTGACTTCTCCTCCTGAGGATTTTTCATTTTCAGAGACTCTGCATTCCATGAGGGAGCACTTTAAATGGGAAGGCCAGGATTACTCTGATTCCAGGAAGAGGCTTAGGGAATTCTTGTTTTTACCCCAGCATAGGCCCTTAGCTATACCTCCTGTGTTGACTGTGGTGGAAGATGTTTTTGCAGAGGCTTCCCTGAACCCTGATTCCTTGCCTCCTGCTCCTGTTAAACCTGATAGGTACTATAGGGTGCCCGAAGCTCATAAGTATTTGTTTAAGAGTCCTAGGGCGGACCCAGAAACTGTTTCTCAGGGGCCTAAAGGTGTTAAAGCCTCTGTGGTTAAAAATCCTGTTCCCACTGACAAGGAGGCAAGGGCGTTAGATAGGTGGGGTAAGAAAGTGTATACTTCTTCCACTCTAGCCATGAGAGCATTGAATTGTCAGTTTCACATGCTGAAATATCAAAATTATCTCCTTTCACAATTAAAATCTAAGGTGGATGCTTTGGCGGAAGGTATTGATTGTAAAGAATTGCTGGATTTAGTTTATGTGTCTGAACAAGTGGGCAAGCATTCTTTGCAATGTGGTTTTGATGCTGTGCAGGCCTCCTCGAGGGTGGCTGCCACTAGTTCTGTTCTTCGCAGGCATGCCTGGTTGAGGGATCAAAATTTGGCTGAGCATGTTAAGACAAGGATTTTGGATGCTCCTTTACAGTCTGATGTGTTGTTTGGTTCACCTGTGGAAGCAGTTTTAAAGAAAATGGAGGACAAAGCTAAGTCTATGCAAACTGTTAAAGATTTTTGCAGGTACAGCCACCGAAGTTTAGTAGAAATTGGCCTGCTAAGGGGTGGACATATCCTGCTTATGATTCCCAGTCTAGGGGTAGGTCTAGACGTGGTAGGGGCAGGGCCCAAGGTTCTTTTAGGCCTAGAACAGGAGTTCACCTGCTCAGACTTCTGGTGAGGGCAGGGGTCAGTCCTTTCGTAAACAGACCCAATGACCTGCCTTTTCAGCTGCCAGTAGATTCTCGTCTGGCAGCTCCTTTGAAGGACAACTGTCTCTTTTCAAAGAAAATTGAGATTTAATTACTCAAGACATATGGGTGTTGGACATCATTGACCACGGTTACAGATTTTGTTTCCATACACTGCCCCTTTCACAGGCATGCCAGACGTTCCTCCTCCACAAAGAAAAGAGGCTCACAAGCAAGTTTCTCAGTTACTCCAAATGGGGCCATTCAGCCAGTCCCTGTAGGAGAAAGGAGCCTAGGATTTTATTCTCGCATGTTCCTAGTACCACAGAAGGGGAACACGTGGAGACCAATTTTGGATTTATCTCTCCTCAACACTTATCTGGACATTCCCAAGTTCAAGATGTTGGCGTTACAACAGCTTTTACCCCTGCTGGGCAAAGATCACTGGATGGTAACTTTAGATCTCAAGGAAGCTTACCTTCATGTGCCTATCAGGCTAAGTTACAGGAAGTATCTGCGGTTTGAGCTGGAGATTCTCATTATCAGTTCTCTGCATTGCCCTTTGGCTTATCTACTGCGCCCAGAGTATTCACAAAGGTTCTGGCTCCAGTGATAGCTTACTTCAGGCTACAAGGACTTCAAATCTATCCTTATTTAGACAACTGCCTGATTCTGGCTCAAGAAAAGGAAGACCTTCTACAGCATCTGGAATATGTTATAGCAGTGCTAAGATGCCTAGGGTATTCTGTGAACGAAATAAAGTCCAGTCTAGTACCCTCTCAAGACATGTGCTTTCTGGGTGTGAGACTGCATACAGCAGCCCAGATGGCCTTTTAACCCCGGACAAACAAAAGAGTCTATCACTTTACTTCCATCAACTATCTCATCAGTCCGTGCTGACTGCAAAGACAGTCCTTCAAGCATTAGGGTTCATGGCATCTTGTATTCTGGTGCTTCCCAATGCCAAACTGCATATGAGGAAGTTACAATGGTATCTCAAAATGTATGGACACAGCACTGCCAGGATTTAGACACTGTCATTCAAATAATACCTTGCCTTCAAAGAGAATTTTTGTGGTGGGCTCAGGAATGTCACCTAAACAAGGGACTCTCTGTGACCCAGCCAGAGGCGAGTCAGATTTTACCGACAGATGCCTCGGACATTGCTTGGGGAGCTCATCTAAATGGAAAGTGGATACAAGACAAGTGGCCTGCCAGACTACAGCATCTACATATCAACATGAAGGAGATGTTAGCAGTCCAGTTCGCATTACTGGCTTTCAAGGAGTTACTTCTTCCAGGGCAGGTGTTGATTCTAACAGACAACACAACTGTCATGTGGTACTTCAACAAACAAGGGGAACACATTCTTATCCTCTATGCAGGCAAGCAATGATTTTATGGGAGACTAGCTACGCTTGCACCTACCTCTTCAGGCAAGGTTTCTGCCAGGAGCACAGCACTCCTTAGCAGATGTGTTAAGCAGACAAATCATGGATCCCCACAAGTGGAAACTGGATCTTCATGTATTTCAGAAATTGACAGTGTCATGGGGAACTCCAGACATAGATCTGTTCGCTTCTCCACTAAACCACCAGCTGCCACAGTTTTGCACAAAGGGGTTTCATCACACAGCTTGGAAAGTGGATGCTCTGTCTTTCAGTTGGACGAACCTTCATGTGTATGCCTTTCCACCTCTGCCTCTTCTTCCAAAGGTACTGTTAAAGGTCAGACAGGACAGGCCAAGGATGATTTTGATAGCTCCAGATTGGCCTCGGCAACACTGGTACCCTCTACTACGGAGTCTGGTAAAGAAGCCTCCATGGCCTTTACCTTTGATTCCACATCTGTTATCCCAGCAGGACGGTTATCTGCTCCATGTCAAGCTTCACTCTCTTCATCTGACAGCCTGGCATATTCTGTGTTGAAACACAGCAGGTCTCAACTTCCTCAACAAGTTTTAAATGTGATTATGGAAGCTAGAAGACCTAGTACAAGGAAAGTGTACGCAGCAAAATGGAAGAGATTTTTATTTTGGAGTAAAGCAAAGAATTTGGAGATTTCTGAGCCTAATTTGATGGCTCTTCAATATCTTACTGAGTTACTGGACAAGGGTCAGTCCTTCTCTTCCATTAAGATTCATGCTGCAGCAATCTCAGCTCACTATGATTGTGACCCACCATTGTTTTCGCATCCTTTGTTCAAGCAGTTTCTTAGAGGGGCAAAAAATATAAGACCCCCATGTAGAGCTCCTACTCCTGCTTGGGATCTCAATTTTGTGTTGGAAAAACTTACTCTACAACCTTTTGAGCCTGCGGCTACTGCTGAATTGAAATATTTGTCATGGAAGACTGCTTTTTTGTTGGCTATTACTTCTGCAAGACGGTGTCTGAGTTGCAGGCCCTTATGGCAGTCGAGCCCTTTTGATTTTCCATAAGGATAGGGTATCATTACGTACTAATCCTTCCTTTATGCCTAAAGTGGTTTCTAGTGTGGCTTTAAACCAAACTATTCATTTGCCTACTTTTATGCAGACCCCAAAATAAAGCGGAAAACATTTTGCATACTTTAGATGTACACAGGCAATTCCGTTATTACTTAAGCAGGACTAAGGATTTTAGGCAGTCTCAGCAGTTGTTTGTTTCTTTTGCTTTGAGTTCGCAGGGCAAGCCTGTGTCAAAACAAACTATTTCTAGGTGGATTGGCTTTTGCATTGCATTTTGTTATTCCCATCATGGCAAGGAGATTCCTGCTGGGATTAGGCCTCATTCCACTAGGGCTACTGCCACTTCAACAGCATTTCTACGGGGTGGCAACTAAGGATATTTTGGAAGCAGCTACTTGGAGTTCAGTGCATACTTTCTCTAAGCATTATCACCTTCCTATCTACTCTAAGTCTAGGGCTGGTTTTGCCACAGCTGTTTTGCAAGGCATGTTGTCAGCTCCTGCTTCTTTATGATTTGCCAGCCTCCTTACCTCTGCTTTGGGATTCTACCCAATAGTAAGGACTGCAGCAATGGAAACGAAGAACATAGTACAGTTTTGTACCTACCATAAATGTAGATGTTCGAGGATTCCATTGCTGCAGTCCAATCCCTCCCTCCTTCCCTCTGTGTTTAGGGGTGGTTGTGTAGGTGAGTTTACCTGCTTATATTTTTGTATATATTGTTCATGTTTTGGTGCAGGTATTTTGGGCCTTGTCTTTTTAGGGTCTTCTGACATCTGGGGCAAGAAAAGACTGAGGATATGACGCCGGTCATGCGCATTAGTACCCTGACGTACTGACGTCAGTCTAATGCGCCCTGACCGACGTCAGCCTTATACTCTGGTATTCGGGCCGACTGGATGCGGACTATACCCAATAGTAAGGACTGCAGCAATGGAATCCTCGAACATCTACATTTATGGTAGGTACAAAACTGTACTTTTTCTTCAGTCTTTCTTGTTGCGTGGTGCCCGAAGCAGAAGCAGTTCGCAAGTGCCGGTCGGCCAGCTCCTGAGATTTCCGAACAGAATTTCAGCCGAAGTCTTCTATAAAGCTAAGTACCCCATTGGGGAAACTTTTCTTGCCTCAGACCGATGTCAGACAAAGTTAATAATTGTATTTCTTGTGGGAAGCAAATACCTCATAAGGATTTTCATTCCTATTGTATTCCTTGCCTAGGCCCAGACCACAACGTCTTTGGTTGTCAGTTTTGCGCTAGGTTCAATAGACGCACTGTCAAGCATCGGGCTGATACCGCCCGACATTATTTTGGTAGAAGATTCAATTATATTATGTCGTCGGAGCAACTGACTTCAGCTATGTTCAAAAACGCAAGGACAAAGACAGGCAGCCTAGGCCTAGACCAGATACCGAGGTCTCAGTTAGGCCTGCTGCCAGATCCCCAGTACTTGGTGAGGAGCCTACGCAGCCCCTGACTACCGCGGATTTAGAATTTACGACTACCTCTCAGACAGAGACTACCGGGCCTCTGGAGCCCGATCCTCCTCAACACGCAGACGCCAGCCCGGCCAGCGAGTCGGATACTAGGGACAGGCCTTAGGCTTCCGAAAGTGTATTTAAACCGACGACCCTCTCGGTAAAGTCCTACGCGAAGCTTAAAGCGATGACTAAGGTTAAAAAAACGGGTCCACAGACTACCACGCAGGCCCCTATGCCTAAAAAACAGATGCTCAAAATGGTGGAGGACCTGATCACCCTCATCAGAGGTTCACAACCCCCTCCTGACAAAAGGCCTAGACTGGAGGAAGAATTCCCTCCTTCTGATCAGGAATCCATTTCTTCAGCAGACTCTGAGGAACAGGATTACCCCTACCCTTCCTACGAGGGCTCAGATGCTGAAGAGTCTATCCCCTCTGTTTCTCCTCCTGAGGACTTTTCTTTTGGGGAAACCATGTACACCGTGAGAGAGCATTTCCACTGGGAAGGCCAAGATTATTCTGATTCCAAGAAAAGACTCTGTGAGTTTCTTCTTCTTCCTCAGCATAGACTCCTAGCTATCCCACCAGTTTTAGACATTCTGGGTGATGTTTATAATGAATCTAGTCTAAATCCAGATTCCTTACCACCAGCACCAGCTAAGCCAGACAGATACTATTGAGTTCCTGACTCTCACAAGTTTTTATATAAAAGCCCTCCAGCAGACCCAGAAACCATTTCCCAGGGTCCCAAAGGGGTTAAGGCCTCTACAGCTAAGAATCCACTACCTGCTGAAAGAGACTCCAGGGCATTAGAAAGATGGGGGAAAAAGGTGTACACTTCTGCCACTTTGGCCATGAGGGCATTAAACTGCCAATTCCACATGATTAAATACCAGAAGTACCTGCTTACTCTGTTAAAACAGAAAATGATCCCTCAAACAGATCAGCCAGATTACAAAGAGATACAAGATTTGTTGCATGCAGCAGAACAGGTGGGAAAACATATACCCTACAATGTGGTTTTGATTCTTTGGAGGCCTCATGTAGAGCAGCTGTTACAGGGTCTGTGATACGTAGACATGCTTGGCTAAAAGAGCAAACTTTACCAGAACATGTCAAAGCAAAGCTACTGGATGCTCCACTGCAAAAGGATGCATTATTTGGTGTCAAAGTAGAGGAGGTTTTAAAGAAAATGGAAGAAAAGGCAAAATCAATGCAAACAGTTAAAGATTTTTTACAGGTACAACCTCCTCGCTTCAGCAGAAACTGGCCATCAAAGAACTGGTCCTTTCCTGCTTCAGACAGACCCCAAAGGGGCAGGTACAGACGCCCTGGGGGCAGAGGCCAGGCACAAGGTACCTTCAGGCCTAGACAATGGCAAGCAACAACTCAAAGAGGGGGAGACAACAGATCACAACCCTTCAGGAAGCAAACTCAATGACTTTCCTCTTCGCCTGCCAAGCAAAATTGCCCAGGCAGCACCTATAGGAGGAAAACTGGCTCTTTTTACACAAAACTGGCACATTATAACAAAAGACAAATGGGTTCTTGATATTATTACCCGAGGCTACAGATTTCACTTTCACACTTTACCACAGATGAGAGGCATGCCAAATCTGCCAACAAACCAATGGACAGAGGCACAAAGACAAGTTGCAGCTCTCATGGAATGAAAGCAATTCAAAAGGTACCTACCACAGAGCAAGGCCAAGGTTTTTATTCAAGACTATTTCTAGTACCAACAAAGGACAAAGCCTGGAGACCCATCTTATACCTTTCAATTTAAAACACTTACCTGGAGATACCCAAATTCAAAATGCTCACACTACAGCAGCTTCTTCCCATGCTGGGCAAGGAGTCTTGGCTGGTAACGTTGGACCTCCAAGAGGCATACCTGCATGTCCCTATCAGACAAGATTGCAGAAGATACCTCAGATTTTTGGCAGGTTCAACGCATTATCAATTCTCTGCATTGCCCTTTGGCTTATCTATTCACGAAATGCCTGGCATCAGTAATTGCATATTGCAGACAACGAGGGATACAAATTTATCCATATCTGGACGACTGCCTGATCCAAGCGGACAGCAAAGACATCCTACTACAGCATCTGGCATTTGTAACAAGATTGCTAAGTTGCCTAGCGTACACAGTAAACAAAAAGAAGTCAAAACTAATACCCTCACAAGAAATAATTTTCCTGGGTGCCAGCTTGAATACAACGGCCCAGATGGCTTACCTCACACCAGACAAGCAAAAACAACTGGTTCAATACTTCACAAAGATGGCAACATTTACCCGGCTCACTGCAAGGAAATTCCTGCAGCATTGGGGTACATGGCATCCTGCACTCAACTAATTGCATATGCAAAGCTGCATATGCGAAAACTACAATGGTACCACACAAGTGTATGGTCCTAGCACAGACACAGCCTAGAACAAGTATACCTCTCATTCCCTGCCTTCAAAAAGAGTTCCTATGGTGGGCTCAACCATGCCAAGCAAACAAGGGTCTCCCCTTTGTTTTACCTCCAGCAAAGCAAACCTTGACAACAGATTCATCAGACTACACCTGGGGTGCACATATGGCAGGACAATGCATACAGGGCAAATGGTCTACAAACCTAAGGCATCTGCACATCAATCAAAAGGAGATGCTAGCCGTACAAAATGTACTAACAGCCTTCAAGGACCTCTTGCATCCAGGGCAACTTCTAATAAGGACGGACAACACCACAGTAATGTGGTACATAAACAAGGAGGAACGCACTCCTACCCATTATGCAGGCAGGCAATGGCCTTGTGGAACACAGCATTAACTTACCAAGTACAATTGCAAGCACAATTCCTGCCAGGAAAGGAAAACATATTGGCAGACGAATTAAGTAGAAATTTAACAGATCCCCACGAGTGGAGACTACACCCACAAGTATTTGCAATGATAATTCAAAGATGGGGACCACCAGACATAGATCTGTTTGCCTCAACCAGCAGTTGCCAGCTACAAAAATTTTGCACAAGGACTTATCATCCCCTGGCCTGGAAAGTGGATGCCCTATCATTCAGTTGGGCAGCATTGTCAGTCTACGCCTTTCCTCCTCTGCCTCTACTGACCAAGGTACTACTGAAAGTCAGATCAGACAGACCACATATGATCCTCATTGCTCCGGACTGGCTACGTCAGCACTGGTACCCACTACTATGAAACCTGACTCACAGTCCTCCATGGATCTTACCTCAATTCCCCAAGCTCTTAACTCAACACAACTCTCAGATCCTTCACAGTCAACTCAGGACCTTAAACCTAGCTGCATGGAAGATACCTTAAATTATCAATCACCACTCCTCTCAAAGGACGTCCTGAATGTCATCCTGGAGGCCAGGAGGCCCAGTACCAGAAAAACTTACTCAGACAAATGGAAATGATTTTGTGCATGGAACCAGGCCAGAGGTCTAGATCCTGGCATCCCAAACATTCCACAAATACTCCAATATTTATCTGAGATGTTACACAAAGGACTCTCTTTTTCATCTATAAAGATCCATGCTTCAGCAATTTCAGCTCAATATGATACGGATCCTTCCATTTTCTCTCGCCCTTTACTAAGGCAGTTTCTCAGAGGAGCAAAAAACATAAGACCCCCCAGAAAACCATCAACTCCATCTTGGGAACTAAATTTTGTGTAGAATAACTAACACTACCTCCTTTCGAACCAGCCTTTTCAGCAGATCTACAATACTTTTCATGGAAAACAGCTCTGCTGCTAGCTATCACCTCAGCACGCAGGGTCTCAGAACTACAGGCGCTTATGGCAGTGGAACCTTTCCTCATTTTCCATCAGGACAGAGTGTCTTTATGAACCAACCCTTCCTTCCTGCCAAAGGTAGTTTCCAGTGTGGCTCTCAATCAGACCATACACTTGCCCACCTTTTATCCAAACCCTCAGAATAAAGGGGAAAGACTCCTTCACTCTTTGGACATTCACAGACAGTTGCGTTACTATTTGGACAGGACAAAGGCCTTCAGAAAATCTGACCAGCTATTTGTATCATATGCAGCAGGTTCAGAGGGAAAGCCTATTTCTAAACAGACCATCTCCAAATGGATAGCACATTGTATCCACTACTGCTACTCTCACCATGGGAAACCAGTGCCTGCTAATATTAGGTCTCATTCTACCAGGGCTACAGCAACCTCAGCAGCCTTCCTCCGAGGAGTCCCAACAAAGGACATTCTGGAGGCAGCCACCTGGAGTTCAGTGCACACCTTCAAAAACCAGGGCTGGCTTTGCCACTGCAGTTCTGCAGGGTATCTTAGCTGCGCCTAACCTGGTATAGTTCCTACGACCCAACCATAGCTTTGGGACTCAACCCAACTGTGATGACTGCAGCAGCATAGCACAATGAACATAGTACAATAAATGTAGATGTTCGAGTGCTTATGCTGCTGCAGTCCAGGTTAACCTCCCTCCATCCCCACTTCCTAACAGGGGTTTCTTTTATCTACGGGTACATCAACCTTCTGGATGCATGTCTATATGGTGTATTTGCTTACAACTACCACTATTGTTTTTTTCTCTAAGGTAGGATTTGCAAGCCACTTATTTTGCCTTATTAGATTGGGGCACCTGACGTCTGGGGCAAGAAAAACTGAAGAAAATGGCGTCGGCTGCCTCTTTTATACCCCTGCCGCACTGACGTCAGGGAAGAAGCGACGGCAACCGACGCCGGACCAAGGCTTTGGAATTCTGGCCGACTGCGGGACCGCCTGACGGCAGGATAACCCCAAGTGTGATGACTGCAGCAATATAAGCACTCGAACATCTACATTTATGGTAGGTACAAAACTGTACTTTCTAATACATGTGTTACATTTTACCTAGATTCAAGGTACATTTCTAGCTTCAGTACAAGTAATGCTGACTATGGTTTAAACTTTCAAGCATCTATTGTTTTCTTTATCAGTGGTTTCTAGCAGCTGCATGTTTTCTCATGGCATAAGCAGAAATCAATATCCCTTTGTTAATTTTCATGACATTAGCAGAAATTAATTACTTGTTATTTGCTGACATTAGCAGAAAATAGAATGCTTCTTGTTAAGTTTCTAATGGCTGTGCAGATTTATGCAGTGTGAACAGAATAAATGCATTAACCCTTTTAAATCTCGAATGCACTAAATGAACTAAGCATGCATATTACATATTTTCTAACATTTCCCTCCTTTTAATACTTTTATTCTACTTTCAAGATAAGCATAAACAGTTTTTCTTCCCCTAACCTCTTCCTACTCAGGATTTGCAGTTAAAGCCTTTTCAGATTTTTAACAATTCTTCAAGTTCAGCACCTTGGTATAAGGATTCTGAAACTGACATGTCTATAAAGTCTTTAATCAGTCTTTTCATGCAGGGGATGCAGCAGCACACACATACCACCAGTAGGATCATTCCTACACAGATGGCAATCAGGATGTTCATCAGGATACTGCCCCACCCCCCAAACAATCTCTGGAAAAAGCCCGTCAATGGATTTGGTCCTGGTTTGGTCATGGCTGACACCTGCTGAATTATCTCAAGATGATTGTCTGTCTCGTGTTTGTGGTCAGGAATATACGAACAGCACTCCTCCTGGATTAAAGTGCACGTACCTCCTCTCGCCGCTAGGTTGAAGTCGAGAGCCATGCGGTTTTGAAGCACTACAGTTCTCATGGCAGTCGGTTCATCAGTCACCAGTTCTAGGGTGGAAAAGGTTGCATTACTCATTTCGAGAAGTTTAGACAATTTTCTCAGTTCCCAGATTGATTTCTTTGCTCCATATGCTGACAGTACACCTGCCCATGAGATGATGGTATCACCCAAGTCCATATGTGACAGTCCATTTTTCCCTAAGCTCACAGCATGATGGTTTTTCCAACCCGCATTGATTTGCCCCACTGGATTGACAGGCTTCTTGATTTCTCGTCGAACATTTCAAATTTTCCCTTGACGTATAACTGCTGTGTGTCGTATGGCTGGAACCAGGTACCCCAAATAACTGCCGGACCAATTCTCAGGTAACCACTTGTATGCTTTCCTACCACATACAAAATAACAGTCTTCTACTTTGGTAGTAACTTTACTATGTCCTGGCTCTGGATGAAACATTTTTTTGTCTATCATAGACAGATGTTCATCGTGCATACAGCTGCAGTCATAACAGA